>NC_136261.1:235156596-235420844 GCF_964187855.1 Myxine glutinosa | reverse complement strand
GTTAAAAGAACCATGTCTCTGATTGTCTGTCGCAGCAAGAAGTCAACAACAGGATTATATCACAGGTGGCGTGGCAAAATGTACGGAGAGGTGCATTTGATGATTGGCTTCACAGTCGGCTATACAAGGGTTGTTGCGTTCTGTATTAGTGGAAAACAACTGCTGCACGTCTCCAAAAGTTATTGCCGCTTCCTCTGGAGATGGTCCGTCAACTCGACAATGCTGTTTGTCATGGAGTGGTGGCTTTACGAAATTACGGCATGAAATGGTGTGCTATTGCTCGGCAGTATGGCATCACTCAAGGTCAGGTGTCAAAGATCCTGCAACCAAATGTTCAGAGGGGTGTCCCTACTCCAATACCGAGGCCAGGACATCCCGCAGAACCACAAGGAGGGATGATCGCCAGCTGCACCGGTTAGTCCGCAATGGCCGTACCAAGTCAGCTAATCGGCTTCGGGCTGAGTGGCAGCAACTGACAAATGTGCCTGTATCCAGAAGGCTAGTCAACCAACGACTGGTTCAAGCAGGTTATCGTGCCAGGCGTCCCCTGAGAAAGCCACGCCTGACCAGACAACACCGCCAGCGCTGATTGCAGTGGGCCAGAGAGCACCGTCAATGGCAGCCAGGACACTGGAATCACGTGATCTTCAGTGACGAGTCTAGATTTCTGGTCTATCGTCAAGATGGCCGCGTCCGAGTGCGCAGACAAGTGCATGAAGCCTACAACAAAGATTGTATAGTGCCAAGAGTCCAAGCTGGGGGTGGTGGGATGACCGTTTAGGCTGCTTTTCATGCAGGGGGCAAAACTGACCTGGTTGTTCTGAATGGAAACCTGAACCAGTTCAAGTACAAGGGCCATTCTGGAAGAAACATTGCTTCCATTTGCTCGTGCAGCCTTTCGAGGAAACTTTGTCTTCAAGATGACAATGCACGGCCTCATCGTGCTCGCATGATCCAACACTTTCTTGCTGACCATGGTGTAGAGCATATGGAGTGGCCTGCCATGTCCCCGGATATGAATCCGATAGAGAACTTGTTGGCAGAATTAACGCGTCAAATCGACCACTTGGACCAGCAGCCGGCCTCTGTGCGTGAATTGCAGCAGGCTATTGTCACTGCATGGCAAGCGATTCCTGTCCAAACCTTGGCAAATCTCGTGAACAGCATGCCTCAACGTGTACGTGCTCTCCTGAATGCTCGTGGGGGTTACACGAAGTACTGAATTGCAATTTTACTGTCCGTAATCCCAGTCGTAATTTAACTTTTGTTTTTGTAAAAAAAAAATTGGGCAAATGTGCAAAATAAAGAGATACTTCTGGAAAACGTACAGAAGTTTAAACACAGTACTGTCCATGAATTGAGTTCGATATCAGTTTACATCACTTTCAAGGATCAATGTATTTGTTTCGAAATGTCAAATGTGGTTTTTGTTTCTTTAAAGGTCACATTAACAAAATCTAGAATAATTTCAACATAATTCCAATGAACTTTTGGTTCTAAGACATCTTGAAAAGTAAGTTCGCCCCCACAAAAAAAAAATTCCATATTAAATGCCAAGTCTGTATATATATATATATATATATATATATATATATATATATATATATATATATACGATATATATATATATATATATATATATATATATATATATATATATACATATATATATATATATATATATATATATACCAAGATATATATATCTTCAGCTTTCTTGCAGCTTTCTTCAGCTAGAGGAGCATTGGAGGAGTCGATTTATTTATTTAATCCTAGCCACCTGGGATAATTTATTAGGTGAGAGCTGATTGGCTATTCCCTCCATTCACATGTGAGAGATGTGGGTGGGTATTTTTTTTCATTGTAGGTTGACTAATTGGCATTTACAGCCGATACATTTTTCTGTCTGCGCTGTCTCTGATGATTCGCCAATTAGCGATGAAACTGGTCCTTCAGTTGAGGGATGTGTCGCATTGGTTTTCTCTTGTGTGTACTATGTGTAAATGTCTTTACAGCTGTGGATGGACTCTGGAAGAGTTTGAAACAGCAAAGGGCTTACCTTGTGTAAACCTTCATGGTTGCATTTATAGTCCTTGAGCCAACCGGCCATTTTTTGAAGTGAATGCTCGGGGGGGGGGGGGAGTAATTCTCATTATGATTTTCCATTAGACCAATGTCTCAAGTGTCAGAAAAGGTGTGATGGACATCTGAGAACGGTAGCTTAGTGCCCGGATGGACGCCATCTTTGAAACCACCCAGCTCGAAAATGCCCATTTGGTGGGGTACATTGTTGCACGTGTATCTCGACTTCTATACTAGCTATCGATGTGCGGTTGACGACTAAATATACGTCCGATGTGTACCGTCTAAATAAAAAATAATATGAAGCATTTTGTTTTAGATTAATTATTATAAAAATCAATTATCGAAAAAAAATCATATATTTTTCAATATTTTATTATTAGACTTGTACTTTTTTTAGTGAAACAACACTGGTATGATTTTCCAAATTATGCATTGTGCTACACCGTTTATCTGTCTATAAAAATAACTCAAAAACTAAAACATATCATCCACCACGAGTGTACACAAAAAATATATGAAAAGGCATGCACTTTCCACAAACCGAAACTATGTCAGTTGGAATTTCCCGCCGATAATCAACCCACAGAACCCAGTGCCGAAAGTGACGTCAGTCTATTCTATATCTATATTCTATATTCTATATCTCAGTCTGAGATTTGTTGCGGTGACCTGATTAATTTCTGAGGGGGGGGGGGGGGGGGGGTGGGTGGCTTAAGAACTAAAAGTGAACATGTTAGATGGCGCCACATACAACTCTATTATAGAGTTGTATTGTGGCGCCATCTAACATGTTCACTGACTTGGATGAGTATGTCTATGTAAGCTGGCGAGCTTTTCGGATATCGGAGTAATCTAACGTCAGTCTTTTTGTTCTTTCAGCTGAGATGGCCGGTGTCGAGGCGAAACGGGCGAAGATTGAACCTGAGTCCGGAACGTGCATCCTGTGCAGCAAGAAGTCGCCACTCTCTGAACTAAGCAAGGCAGCGGGCAACAGTTCTTGGAAGACATTGTGTGACGCAGCCGCAGTTAGAAACTTTTATCCAATTCTAAAGCTAGTCCAAGAAGGCGCAGTTGAACTTCCTAATATTCCAATATTATACCATAGGGCTTGTAGATCAGACTTCACTCACAAAAACCACCTAGCTACTTTGACCAATGCAGCTAGAAGTTCTTCAGTTGATACTGGCGATGCGGTGCGACGGCGATCATCACGGGAAGAGACAGGATCAACTTCAACGGTCTACGATGATAAATGCATTTTTTGCCAGCGTGCTTCAAAATTCATAAAAGGCAGTCGTACCCGTGAAACAGTTGTCTTGGCTGTTGAACTTCGAGCAGATAAGACAATAAGAGATGCTGCGACAGCTCGCAATGATGAGAGAGTTTTGGCATTGACTACACGAGATATGGTTGCAGCTGAGGCTCACTACCACTTCTCCTGCTATAGAAACTACACACGGCCCCAAAAACCTCAAGTAGAAACTGACATTGAAGATAATATCGAGAAAAAAGAAATGATACGATGTATATTCAATTTCATTCGCACTGACTTGTTCTTGAACCCGAGGATTGTTCCAATAGTTGATGTTGCAACAGATATCCTGTCTTCAGATACATTTTCAGTTGATGTTCGTGACTCCATCAAGAAGAATCTGCAGCGCACATTACAAAGAGAGTTTGGAGAATCGCTCATCTTCTTCAATGTGAAACACCGTGTATACTTGATGCCCGATAATCTGACAAAGCGAGAGATTGCTGCAGAGTGCGTAAACCTGAAAGCAGAAGTGAAAGCATTTGAACGAACGGACGGTGAAAGTAACATTGTGCGTGCAGCTACTTCACTGCGACACCAGATCAAAGATGCTCATTACAATGAACGTTGGCCGCCTCAGCCAGCAGAACTCACTTCAGATTACGTGAAGATACCAGATTCTCTTCGTGTATTTCTGCATACTTTGATTTGCGGGAGTGGGGGTAGCTCTGCACGTGCCGACACACTGGTATGGTCGATGGCTCAAGATATCATCAATGCTGTACACCGGGGTACCATCAGACCATCGAAGCATGTCCTACTTCCGTGGGTCATGAAAACGCTCACCAGTAATACAGAGGTCATCAGAATATTGAATCGACTCGGGCACGGATGTTCGTACACAGTTCTGGAAGAAATCGAGACAGCGCTATGCATAGACAAATTAGCAAGTGTGGAGAAAGATACAGTACCACTTCCGTCACATGTGCACCCTTCGGTCCCGACTGTATTAGCATTCGATAACATCGACAGGCTAGAGGAATCGCTGAGTGGTGGCGGAACATCGCATCGCGTCAACGGTATCATCGTCCAACCGAAGTCGCAGTCGTGTTTGCCGCCCCAACCTCCATCGGCAGTATCCAAAGCAGATAAGAAGCGATCTATCCCGTCATCCAGCGATTTAGTTCCAATATACAGCGGTGGGAAACGAGAGGGCCCACCTGCAATCAAGCCTGCAGATCTTTCTGACACTCTTGCAGGCGCAACATCCCTTGCGCAGCGCCGAAATCACGTATGGATTATGACTCGCATGCTGGAACCATGCGACCAGACAATCAGTTCGTGGACTGGTTTCAACATCATGACTAGAGATCGTGTTCAGGTGACGGAAGATGTAGTTGGCTACCTGCCGACTATAAACGCGCCTGCCACAGATATGGCAACAGTGCAAGAAATCCTCAGAGAAGCTCTGAACATCATGTCATCACTTCAGCTTGAGCGTATACCGGTGGTGCTAGACCAGGCACTATTTGCTAAGGCGACCGAAATAGCATGGAAAGATGTCGATCGATATGGAAGAATCGTGCTCATGATGGGGAACTTCCATACCATCTGTAACTTCATGTCGAGCATTGGGAAAATGTTTGGAGATGCAGGCCTTCGGGATGTAGCTGTTGAGTCAGGAGTAATCGCTGAAGGTTCCATCAACAGGGTTCTGGAAGGCAAGCAATACAACCGTGCTGTGCGACTCCACAAGTTGATGTACGAAGCACTAATGCGCATCATTTGGAAGGGCTTCCAGGTGTGGATAGAAAGCAATCATCCTGACAAGGAACCCCAGATTCGAAGCACTGACCTCAAAATTCGCAGCATCAAGGAGGATGTTTGCCACGAGACTCTCGCTGCTGCTCTCGATGATGATTCATGTGTACAGAGCTTTGACATGTTCGCGAAATACCTACATTTTCTGCGAACCAAACATGGAGACCTGGCTCGCTTCTGGATGATGTATATTGATATGGTAGAGACCCTGCTGGGGTTGATTCGTGCGGATAGAGAAGGCGACTGGATGCTTCACTTGGCTTGTGTCAGAAGAGTGATCCCTTGGTGTTTCGCAATGAACAAGGTGAACTATGCTAGATATCTACCAGTGTACTATGCACAGATGACGCAACTCCACGAAACATGCCCCGAGTTGTACAGGCATTTCAATCAAGGCTACTTCTCCGTATAGCTTAGACCAGGGAATCCATTTGCCAGAATCGCTGTTGATCAGACAACAGAAGAAACAGTAAACAAAGATACGCAAACAGCTGGAGGAACACGAGGTTTTAGTCTTCGACAAGGGGCTGTGTCACGATACTATCTAACTGCAGAAAATCGGGCTACTGCACTGAGGCAACTACGAGAAACTATCCTTGTGAATGGCAGCGACACATCTCACGCCAAGCACCCTGACTTGTCTACTTCTCGCATCAAACGTGATGAGTCTGGCGTCACAGCTATCTGTGATCTACTGGAAAATGACTGGACCAATCCATTCGCCGATGATCCGTCATGTCTTCTCAGTATATCTACCGGAGCGGCTGCGAGGGAGGACGTTTCTAATGACCTACTCAACACCCTGCAAAAGGGGGAAGCGGCGTATCAAAGCTTCCAGAAACGTCTTGAAGAGGGAACAGGCTTTCATGACACATTGAACAAGCTAAACTTGAAGACCTTTGGTAAGATCAAGCAGAAAGTTGTGAAGGGCACAAACAAGGAGATCGTCCTGAGAGCTGACGGACAACTGTTTGCCACCATGATACTCATCGCCAAGACAAGGAACCTCGACATGCAACTCGTCCTTTGTCACCCACTAGGGCCGTTACCATGGTCTTTGGCAAACGTTGATGGGTCAATGAAAAAAACGAACAAAGCTGCACTTGCGAAACACATGGAAGGTCTTGTGGAACCAGCCGAGAACGTTGACAAGCGAAGTGCAACAATAATTGATGCGATGGCTCTCATACAAAAGATGCATGGTGAGAACGACACGTTCGAAGAACTATCTGACCGCATCCTTGCTGCAGCGCTTCACGCTGGTCAAGGCAGTGAGCGCATCGATGTTGTCTTTGACACATACACAGAAGAATCCATCAAAGCAGCTGAGCGTGTGAACCGCGGTTCAAATGAAGGCATCAGTTTCAGCGAGATCAGACCCGCACACAAAATCATGAACTGGCGGCGTCTCCTTGCTTGCAGCCAGACAAAGGAGAAACTGGTTGTGTTTCTGGCGGAGTCGTGGAAACATGAAACAAATCGCGAAAAGCTAGGCAACAGAACACTGTATGTCACCTGTGGTGAAAAATGTCTGGTACTGACCCGCGATAGGTGGAAGTTGGTGCAAGCACTCGAATGTAGCCACGAGGAAGCAGACACGCGTATGTTTCTCCACGCAAAGCACGCCGCTACCCACTACAAGACGATCATCTTAGTGGCAGATGACACCGACGTTCTGATCATCAGTCTTCATCTCAGCAGAACCATCGATAGTCAGCTCTTCATCAGACGAGGAACAAAGGTTCGAGTCAGAATGATCGACGTTGGAAAGTTGGCTGCGGTATTGGGGTCTGGAGTTTGCAGTGCATTGCCAGGGCTTCATGCATGGAGCGGGTGTGACACTGTGAGTGCTCTGGCTAGCCAAGGAAAGATAAAGGCTTTGAAGCTTGTGCAAGCGAATGAGCTGTATCTTCAAGCATTCACAGATCTGGGATCTTCGTGGAATGTACCAACAGACGTCTTCAATAGCATTCAGGCCTTCACGTGTCAGCTGTACGCCAAGAACACGAAGATCGTCGGTGTTAATTCGCTCCGTTATCACATGTTCTGTGCAAAGAAGGGCCAGATCGAATCTGGACAATTGCCGCCTTGTGAAGACTCATTGATGCAGCATACGCTTAGGGCCAACTATCAGGCGGCTATCTGGCGACGCAGCCTTGAAAACCTACCATACGTCCCAACACCATCAGCAGGACATGGTTGGGAACTCGATGATGGCGGTTCGCTCACAATCCGATGGATGGCGGGTCTACCAGCTCCAGATGTCGTCTTGAATCTCATCTCATGCACATGCAGAAGGACGTGTCGACCGTCAGATTGCTCCTGCATACTGAATGGGTTGAAGTGCACTGTTGTGTGTAAGCTGCAGGGATGCTCCAACATGGTGCAGGATGATGCTATCGTGGCTCAGGATGCCAATGACTCTGATGGCGACTCTGATGATTAACTTTGTGTGCACTGTATATTGTATAGCATATGTTGTTCTCTATTATAATGCAGGCCAAATTGCCTGAAAATCTTTATAGACAGATAAACGGTTTAGCAAAATGTATAATTTGGAAGATCATACCGGTGTTATTTGACTAAAACATGACATGTTCAATGATACCTCCGCTTGCTTATTAGGAATATACATCGTATGGTGTTAAAATCAGCTCCATACGTCTTTCCAAACTCTAGTAATGAATAATTAATATAATTGGCGGCCATTTTGAAATCCAAGATGGCCACCAAAGTGCAGATTTCCTATGTAACAATTTCCGCCTGCTTATTAGATATCGTATGGTGTTAAAATCCTCTCCGTACGACATTCCTAACTTGCGTTATCGTCAGAATAGATAATGCCAGCGGCGGCCTAAGTCATTTTATGCCTCTTTACATTTATTTGTTGTAAACTCGTGGTGGATGATATGTTTTAGTTTTTGAGTTATTTTTATAGACAGATAAACGGTGTAGCACAATGCATAATTTGGAAAATCATACCAGTGTTGTTTCACTAAAAAAAGTACAAGTCTAATAATAAAATATTGAAAAATATATGATTTTTTTTCGATAATTGATTTTTATAATAATTAATCTAAAACAAAATGCTTCATATTATTTTTTATTTAGACGGTACACATCGGACGTATATTTAGTCGTCAACCGCACATCGATAGCTAGTATAGAAGTCCAGATACACGTGCAACAATGTACCCCACCAAATGGGCATTTTCGAGCTGGGTGGTTTCAAAGATGGCGTCCATCCGGGCACTAAGCTACCGTTCTCAGATGTCCATCACACCTTTTCTGACACTTGAGACATTGGTCTAATGGAAAATCATAATGAGAATTACTCCCCCCGCCGGAGCATTACTTTTGGTCTGGCTCAAGGACTATTATGTAGCTTTCTTCGGCTAGAAGAGCAGGTTTTCAAGTATGCTGAATTCAAAAAAATAAGGAAAGAAGGTGCCAGAATAACCTTTCCTGTCCAAAGATTTTCGCTCTTTCACGAGCCTCGATCTTGTATACAAAAAAAAAAAAAAAAGATAGTTTTGAAATGGGGTAGGGTATATTCCTAATTTGGCAATTCGCAATTACACTTTTAAAGAATGTTTTCTAAATTCTGAATATATTTTTGTGTAGGGCAGGCCAGAAAGTAGAGTGTGACATGTATGGAAATAGATGGGTTATCATATTCCTTGCTTTAGCACTACAAATACTAACTGATACCAGATAACAGCTGAAGGGAATGAGGTCAAAGATTGGAGAAATGCTCTTCAATCAAATATTTGCAACCATGACATATTGGTCCAAAATGCAACATGTTTTGACAATGAGTCACGATTGTTGTTCAATTAGAGCTGAGAATATCAAAAGGACTAATTTATATATTTATTGTTACACACTGGAGCACATACAGTATAGCTTGTGAGGAAATGTCATTATTTATATATATATTTCTTAAAACAACAAAGCACAGGAAAATACAAAAACAGGTGTGATAAAATCAAAGACGATTCAAACTTCATTTTCCTATTGATACGAAAAAAAGAGTATGCTATCTTCATATTTGATATCAAACACGATAATATATAGAAAGTCATTGATATACCATTATCATGATCTGTACAACTGATAGAGACAAAATAAAGCATTATCTATTGGATATTTATGTGGTGAAATGCATTCATGCCAGTACTAGTACAACAACAAATTGAGATACAATAGTAGGTTATTGTACAAGAAATCATAACTCCAAAGCCTAGCATCTAATATATAAAGCTCTATCTAACCGCTGTCTCGCTAACTGATATTAATGTTCGGTACCTTCCGGGTGTCATGGAAAGCTGAAATTTGACGTGCCGACGGACATCGAAGCAGGCACACCGGGCAAAATCACAGAACCATAGGAAAGCGTCCGTAAATGAAAATTTACGTTAAAAAAACAAACTCGTGCATCACAAAAAACCCTCAATAAACATCTAGCGTTTTAAAATTGCAATTTATTTAAACTGTGAAATAAACATGATAAAAATGTCCATAAAGGAAAAAAAGGAAAAGCGTTCGTAAATGAAAATTTACATTAAAAACAAAAAAGCGTCAGTTAAAAAAAAACAAAACCTCAATCATTATCTAGCATTTGAAAATTGTAATTTCTCTAACTGTAAACTGTGAAATAAAAATCTCAATGAAAATTTACATAAAAAACAAATGCTTCCGTAAAAAAAAAAGAAACCTCAATTGATATCTAGCAGCAGGTCAGTGATGCTTGCATTATGTGTAGGATTTCCAGATTTCTTGTAAAGATTTCTAAAAAATAAAAATTCCACTTTGACATTATGGGGTATTATGTGTAGATCAGTGGAAAAAAAAAATCTCAATTTATTCCATTTTAAATTCGGGATGTAACACAACAAAATGTGAAATAAGTCAAGGGGTGTGAATACTTTCCGAAGGCACTGTAAGTTCCCTCCATTAATGTTTGTTTGACGTCTATCCAAACTATATCCCAGATTCAAACATGAAGGTTCGTGGAAGAGTTCCAAAGTCTTTGGGAAATCCCTTTGGCAGCATTGGCATCCCCCTCCACAGCGCTGTGGAAATGAAACAATGGGAAAGGGAAATAAACCGCCATTTTAATTGTCCCAGGCATTCAGTTCAGCACATCCTGTAACAGCACCTGGAGGACGCCTTTCCTTACAAACGTCATCAAGTTAAAGGTCGTGCTTACAGAAGCTCACTCCCACCTTTTAAAGAAAAACACGTTTCTGGGATTCCCCAAAGCAGTGAGATTTGCAGAGACCATCACAACACAGCTGGACGAAGAAAAACAGTTTTGTTAGTGTCTGTACACCACACATGTGATAGCATTGGCATAGAGAGTGGGGATGAAGGGGTGAAGGGAGTACATTAAAAGAGAAAAGACTTTTGGGAAAAGGGGGTGGCGGAGGGTTGGAGAGATTCTGTATTCTTTTCAGCACCCACAATGACTTTCCATCCAGAAAGTAATGTGTTGTTGCTTTGAATTTAGGATTTTGGAAAAGACAGATGTCATGGGATTTGGTCTTCCTCACTCCGTGGTAGAGAGTAAAAAATGTTTTAGTCAGGTAGAAATTTTCTTGTGTAACTTTACTATGAACTTTTCCTTCACTGCAGCAAAAGCAAACATTAATTTGACGATGAGTTTAAAAAAATTTCAAATAAACTTTCGGACTCATGAACAGCATCAACTACCACAACCACAAGGGTAAATAATAAGTAAATAAAAATTATGTGGCTTTCATTACTTGGATTCATCTATCAGTTATCAGATCTTCAGGTTCCGTTAAAAGGAGGCATGTGTCACCTTGTGGTTTGCTGGTGTGATTGTGGTGAAAGTAAATGGCAGCAGATACTTTTGTGTTGAAATAAATTAAGTCCATGTACAACATTTAATGTAAGTAAATGCCAAAGTAAATTTTAAAAGTAGAAAAAACAAAGTAAAAAGTACTACCTTTTCTACTACAGTACTACTACTACATATCAGTACTACCAAAGTACAACATTTTCTACTACAGTACTACTACTACGACATATCAGGACTACAAAAGTACTACATTTTGTACGTCAGTAGTAGTACTACATACCAGTACTACTAAAGTAGTACATTTTCTACTACAGTACTAGTACTACATATCAGTACTACCAAAGTACAACATTTTCTACTACAGTACTACTACTACATATCAGTACTACAAAAGTACTACCTTTTCTACTACAGTACTACTACTACATATCAGTACTACCAAAGTACAACATTTTCTACTACAGTACTACTACTACGACATATCAGGACTACAAAAGTACTACATTTTGTACGTCAGTAGTAGTACTACATACCAGTACTACTAAAGTAGTACATTTTCTACTACAGTACTAGTACTACATACCAGTACTACTAAAGTAGTACATTTTCTACTACAGTACTAGTACTACATACCAGTACTACTAAAGTAGTACATTTTCTACTACAGTACTAGTACTACATACCAGTACTACTAAAGTAGTACATTTTCTACTACAGTACTAGTACTACATACCAGTACTACTAAAGTAGTACATTTTCTACTACAGTACTAGTACTACATACCAGTACTACTAAAGTAGTACATTTTCTACTACAGTACTACTACTACTACATACCAGCACTACTAAAGTAGTACATTTTGTACGTCAGTAGTAGTACTACATACCAGTACTACTAAAGTAGTACATTTTCTACTACAGTACTAGTACTACATATCACTACTACCAAAGTACTACATTTTCTACTACAGTACTAGTACTACATACCAGTACTACTAAAGTAGTACATTTTCTACTACAGTACTAGTACTACATACCAGTACTACTAAAGTAGTACATTTTCTATTACAGTACTACTACTACTACATACCAGCACTACTAAAGTACTACATTTTGTACGTCAGTAGTAGTACTACATACCAGTACTACTAAAGTAGTACATTTTCTACTACAGCACTAGTACTATATAACAGTGCTAATAAAGTACGACATTTTCTCTCACAGGTGCAAGTAGTAATTGTAACCCAAATGTAATATAATGTAGTAATAAATAATGCTCCTTTAAATTTATACCAGTGTGAACAACATCCCTAACAAACAAAACACACACAAACACACACACACACACACACACAAACACACAAACAGCCGGGGCTTTATGAACAGACGTGGCTCCAATGAACAGCGGGAAACTCCGGATGCCAGAAGTGAAGGTATGAAGGGGAATAGGAGTGGCGGGGCCATGGCTATGGTCCCCACGGGGATATGGAGACGGGAATGACACGTAATGTGCACGGCTCTGTGATGGGCAGGTTGGGGTGGTGCTGCGAGGCAGACCGTGGTTATACATTCATCAAGGTGCCGAGAAATTCTGGGGTATCGACCCTGACGGCAGACGTAAATCCTGGCAATGAAGGTGGGAGTAAAGCGAGCGGAATGCGATGCCGGGTAACTCATGCACAATCCAGACTCTTGGCTGAGCTGCATAGTGGGTCCCGGGGGGGAAGGGAGGTCCTTCAGTAGAACGGGAGGAGGTGATGAAGATGGGGTACAGGGAAAGGACGGAGGATCTTGTGTTGATAAAAAAAGAAAAATATCTCAAGCAAAGAGTCACAGGCCTCCTATAGGGAAAACCCTATGCCTGTGTGGCCACTCTGAACAGCAGGGAAGTGCGCTGTAAAAAAATAATGACTGCACCTTTTCAAGCAAGGAAAAACATCACCTTGCGAAGAGACATGATTATTCACCAAAGCAAGAAGCTGAGAAGGTGCTAACTGTCTCACCACCATCAAAGACAATACTCCAGAGGAGAAAATGACAAACGGAAACCTGGAGTGTTGAGGAGAAGGATATAATCCTCCAATGCAATCCTCCAACTGGGACTGACACAATCTGTCAATTTCCCGACCCGGATCTCAGTCAACGGAGCATCTTCTCTTCTGGATTTGGTTATGACAAACTTCCCTGAAAATGTCTGCTGCTCTTCTTCTGCTCCAATCGGCTCATCTGATCATGTGCTTGTCAAAGTGGACATCTCTCTGACCATTCTCAGAGAGCCTCCTCAGCGTCGACGAGTCTGGCATTTCACTCAGGCCAACTGGCACGGTCTTCAAGCAGCCATCAATCATCTGGACTGGTCTCCCATCTCTACCGCCTCTGACATCAACTCATCCTGGGAATTCTTTCAAAGTAAATTGCTCTCTCTCATGCACAGATTTATACCATCTCGTCTTCAGTTGTCATACCCTTCCTCCCGTCCATGGTACACGGAATCTTGTGGTGAGGCTGTTGCCCTGAAACAACTTGCTTTCGTCTCCTGGAAAGCAAATCCAACGGAAGGAAATCTCATTTCCTTTCACAAAGCCCGAAACAAGTGTGTGTCCACCCTCAGGAGAGCCAGGAAACAATATCTCACCATTCTCAAGACCGAACTCTCTTATCTGTCTCCCTCTTCCAAATCCTGGTGGCGTCTGGTCAAATCTGTTTCTGGTGTTTGTTCCCCCTCCATCCCCTCCCTCACCTCAAACGGCTTAACGGCTGACTCCGCACGTGAAAAAGCTGAATGCCTCAACTCTGTGTTTGCCTCTAAATCTTGTGTCCCAAACCCATCCCTCCCTGTACCCACCGTACCCAGTCGTACCCAGCTGCTCCTGGACTCTGTGTCCTTTCCTCCTGACAAGGTGGAAAAGTTTCTGTCAACCCTCGACTCTGATTCTGCAACTGGTCCTGACGGCATCAGCCCACTGGTCCTAAAATCATGTTCTTCTGCTCTTTCACTCCCTCTTTCTGTTCTCTTCACCCTCTCTTTTGCTCAAGGTCATCTGCCATCTGCTTGGAAATCAGCCAACATCACCGCTTTGCACAAAAAAGGTGCAAAAACAGATCCCAGCAACTACAGACCAATCAGCCTTCTTCCAATTATCAGCAAAGTCATGGAATCCATCATTGCTTCAGATATTAAATCTTTCCTCTTCTCCAATGGCTTGATCTCTGATCATCAATTTGGTTTCAGACCTGGTCACTCTACTCTGGACATGCTGCTTCTGCTTTCTCAACAATGGATGGAGGTCCTCAACGCCAAACAGGAAATTAGAGCTGTCTCCCTTGACATTTCACGTGCCTTCGATACGGTCTGGCACCCTGCTCTGCTCTCCAAACTCTCCTCCTTTGGTATCCATGGAAATGTCCATGCATGGCTGGCGGACTTCCTCTCTGGTCGTAGTCAACGTGTGGCCCTGAATGGGTTTCTCTCATCTCCTCTTCCTGTTCAGGCTGGAGTTCCCCAAGGTAGTGTTCTGGTCCCTGTGCTTTTTCTGGTCTTCATCAATGATCTCTCTGACTCTCTTGAAAATCCTCTCTATCTCTTTGCTGACGACTCTACTCTCTGTCGCTCCATTCCTCATCCCTCAGATCGGCAGTCTGCAGCCTCCTCACTCTCTGCAGACCTGGACAAAATCACAGACTGGTCAAACAAGTGGAACATGTCTTTCAATCCTGACAAATCTCACACTCTTACAATGTCTCTCCGAAAGGACCGACTGGACAACCCTCCCATCTACTTTCTCAACAATCCTCTCCAAGAAGTTTTGTTGCTCAAGCTTTTGGGTCTCACTATCTGCCATGATCTTTCTTGGGAAAACCACATTTCCAAGCTGGCCTCCAAAGCCAGTCGCCGACTGGGCATCCTCCGTCGTGCGAAGTCCTTCCTTGGCACACCTGAGCTCCTCACCACATACAAGGCTTTCATCCGCAGCTCAATGGAATACTGTTCCCCCCTCTGGGCTGGTGCTCCTGCCTCACACCTTGCTCGGCTTCACGCTGTTGAGGCCAAAGCTTTCAGAATCATTGGAATCTCCTGCGATGTAGTCAACGCCGAGGGCCTTTCACTCACTCACCGCAGGCAGGTTGGTGGTCTTTCTGTCTTCTACCGACTCCGCTCCGGCCTTGCTCCCCCAGCTCTCTCTGTGCTCTGTCCCCCCAATATTCCTTCAGGTCGCACAAGATCTGCCTGCAACCCTCTTATGGTTAAACTGCCAAAGTCTAGGCTCTCTGCTCACCTTCACTCTTTCATTCCCCTTTTCTCCCGCCTCTGGAACAAACTCCCCCACTCCCTTCAATCCCACTCCTCCCTCCAGGTCTTTAAAACAGCTGTTCACCACCATCTCTTATCGTCCCCCATCGAAAACCTTGATCTTTTCTACCCCCGGTAATTCACCCCAGAGTCCTTGCAGTGTTCATATGTTTTAATCCTCTCCTACCTCCCCCCAAGTCCTCCCGATGTCCCTGCTCTCAAATGTTGTGTTTGTGTCCTTCCCCCTCTTCCCCCTCTCTTTTGTGTCCTTCCCCCTCTCTCCCCATCTTGTCTGCCGCTCCCCTTGTTTTTTGTGTTTTGTGTGTCGGTTTGTCTTTTTGTGTGATTAATGTTAGCTCTTTCACGAGCCTCGATCTTGTATACAAAAAAAAAAAAAAAAAAAAATGCAAGATGTATCCCATACATGAGGAATGGGGGAGTAAAGGTAAGGGTGAACGATTCAAGAACCAGCTGAAAAAAACGAAACTGGCCACTAGGGTGGAGAGAGTCCCCCATGATAAATTTGAGCAGGTCTTTTCAACAATTAAAAGATATCTAGATAAAGATAGAAGAGGAGAGATTACATCTAGGGCAAGGCAACAAGTGGCAAGAGAGATTAGAGTGAGGGGAGCAAAGGGCTCACTTGAAGGAGAAGACAGAGATGGCAGGAATGTGGCTGAGATGGCACGAGAGGAAGTTTTGGCTGTGCGACGAGACGGGGGACCACACCCTGACAGAGCCGGCCCAAAGGTGACGAAGAAAGAGTGTGGTAAAGGAAAGAATGATGGTATACCCCCTGAAAAAGGGGCAAGACTAGTTCAGAGACAAAGACCAGGTGACTCAGGCACAAACAAAGGAGAAAATAATGGAAAAGGCAGATGGTATGAGCAGAAAGACAAGGGAGAGCAGTAGAATGAGGGAGAGGAGGATGGTGAAGATGATGAAGAGCATCATAGACTAGAAGAAGAGTGAGCCAACAAAATATAAGAGATGAATTTGATAAAACTCAGAGAAAGACCAAAACTTTATCACATAGAAAACAATAAATGGACAAAAATCTTAGTGAGGCAAACCAACCATTCAATGAGAAAAACTAGTGAGCTACCCGTGCTACGCACGGCTGGGAGGCCAGAAGCAAACAGGTAATGCAGATACGGCGAATGCTAAAGCATGAAACCAATAAATTCCACATTCCTGTAGCACCTTCAGTCACACATCAGACATGGACAGCTAGTTCGTGAAGGACTTCTATGAAAAACGTACGCATTCGCAAACAAACGGGTATGTTCATGTATAGAAACATCGATCGTGGGACCATGGCGAATCTGGATATGGTGACCCGCGAAGTTCACGTTCAGAAAGTAGAAACCATCACGGCATGTAGTCATTTACTTGAACTCGATATCTCTTTTTTCATTCCAAACAACATAACTCCAATCACAAATTAATCACAAAATAAACTTTTAACAACATTGTTAATGTTTCCTTCATTGTAAAAAAAACTACCAAGTCAACAGTTAAAAGGATTTTGAGCCGATAGGTGTTACGGCCTCGGCAAGATCGATGGAGGCAGCGATCTGTTGGCTTATACACCACCCAAATAGCTATGTGGAATTCTCTCATGTAGAGATTAAACCCACGTCGTTTGAACTTTGGCAGAGGTCATTATTTACTTTTAATGATGTTTATATACGAATCAAAAAGAAGATAATTGGTTTTGGGTCGTCCTTTCCGCATATCTCATGGGATTGTGAGTTGGAGAGACGGCCGTGATGGTGGGGAGGGGGTTGGCATTCTCTCAAGCAGGGATTCAACCCATGTCCTTATAAAAGGTCTTTGTCCGAGGTCACCGAGTCAGATCGGTACAGCTGATCAGTGCAGCGATCGGTGCAGCCGTTTGTGCGGCACCCGGGAAAATTACTTTATGCGGGAGTCCAAACCTGAAAATGCTGGAGGCTAAAGCTGAAATTGGAAAAAATATATAGCCTATTTTACTCCGGGATATCCCAGGATTACCCACCCAAAATATCGTTGCGATCGGTTCAGCCGTTTTTGCGGGACCTTCGAACGGATGGATGGACAGACAGACAGACAGACGGACGGACATTTGGTGAATTATAGTCAGATGATTTCAAAATCATCCACCTTGAAGGAAATCAATGTCTGTTTCACAGTGGCACTATTTATTCAAGAAAAAGTAACAGGCAAACAACATGAGAAGAAGAAAAAACCAGGCCGCACAAATAGAAACCAAATGCCACCTTCGAGACAGAGATTAGTGACACAAAGAGAGCAACTATGGAAGGAAATAGGACAAATACAACAGTTCAGGAAAGGAAACAGACACCCAAAACTAAAAAAGAGAATCCAAAGAATAAAAAAACAAACACAAAATCAAAAACAAAGACCTCAAGTGTTTGGGTGCTGAAAACAAACTCAAAATAGAAATGATAGCAAGGAGGATTAAAAAAGCTATGAAGAAGGAAACAACAGGAGAAAACAAAACCACATGTTTGAAAGTAACCCAAATAGATTTTACCATGGATTGGGGGAAACAAAAGCAGAATGTATCAACTCCCCCTGAAAACGAAAAACTCGAAAAATTCTGGAAAGGAATTTTTGAAGGTCGAAAAGAACATAACATGGAGGCGGAATGGATCCCAAACTTGGAAGAGAAGAAACAACATCTCAAGTAAATGCCCCCAGTGATTATTGATGAAGAGAAAATCAGAAAACAACTTTTAAAAAGCCAAACTTCAAAAGCCCAAGCCCAGATAGAATTCCAAATTTCTGGCTAAAACAAGTTGATGATCTTCACAATCAATTACTCCAGGACATTTAACGAACTGATCCAAGAGGAAAAGGCAGTGGATGAGTGGCTCGTAGAATGGAACACCCTTCTCCCAAAATCAGAGGAAACCCAACTTCCCCACAAATACCGACCGATAACATGCCTACCAACCACATGCAAACTGCTGACAGGATTCATCACAGAAATGATGTACCATCATCTAACACAGCAAGGAGGTTTAGAGGCAGAACAAAAGGGATGCAAGAGAGGTTGTTATGGAACAATTGACCTCCTAATACTGAACAAGACCATACTTGAAAATTGCAAAATGCGAAGGACTAAATTGTCTACCGCCTGGATAGACAATAAAAACTTTCGACAGTGTCCCACATTCATGGATGATAAAATGCATGCAAATATACACATTCAATCCCTAAATGGTCAAACTGATTGAGAAAGCAAAGGAGCTCTGGAATACCACATTGATATTACAGCACTTGGAAGGAAAAATTGAAATACCAGATGTGAATATACAGCGTGGAATCTTTCAGGGAGACAGTCTTTTCCCCCCTTCAGTTTTGTCTGGCTCTGGACCCACTAAGTAACCTCATCAATGAGAAAGATCACGGATACACCCTAACAACCAATAGACGAACATCCAAAGAAATAGGAAAGGTAACACATCTAGTATACATGGATGATACCAGCAGTGGCACAGACTGAAGGTCTGTGAATGGGACATTAGAGCACTCATTCGTCCGCTAGCTCGCAGGAAGCCCTTGGGCAAGAGTACCTGCATGCCTCCCTTGCCAGGGTTACGGTGAAGACGTCGGCAGCAGGACGTTGGATGTTCTCTCCGGCAGATAAACGTCTTAGTCAATGGCAGAGATACTTGCTGGCAAGCGGAAGAACTTTTTGAAGTCAACGGGTGGCCGAAACTAGGCCACTAATGTGGCTACTGCGGGGCTGCTCCTGTACTCCCCAGTCGTTACACTTTAGTGTTCCACTGGATCTGGCAAACAGGAGCCCAGAAAGAGCAACTTCTGGTGGCACGACAGCAGCTGTTCTTTAGTAGTGTGCAAGGCATGGAGGTGTTGGGAAAGCACTGTGGCGACAGAGTTACTGGTCTCGCTTCCCATCATCGTGCAGACAAGTGCTGACCCACACGCCTTCACAGTCATTGCCATTAGTGATGGACAGCTGAAGAAGACATGGATAATTTAAAGCTCTTCTCACCAAATGACTAAAAATTTACAGAACTAAAACTAGTTAAACGGTTTTCCGAGGACATTCAAATGGAATTTGAATTAGCCAAGAAGTGCCAAGTGCACATTTGTACAAGGTAAACCAACAAAAATAGACAACATAAAGATTGACCTTGTAACAACAATATAGCAGTTAGACAACAAAGCATCATACAAATACCTCGGAGTAGAAGAGGGCTAACAAATATGTCACCAACAAATGCACAAAACAATCGCCAAAGAATACCTACATAGAACGAAGCTGATCCTGAAAACATACCTCTCCCCAAGCAACAAAATCAAAGCCATAAACCAGCTTGCAGTACCAGTGTTCCAATATAGCTGTAGAATAATAAACTGGTCCCAATCAGAAATCAACCAGTTAGACATCAAAACAAGAAAACTCCTTACAATCCACAAAATGTTTTGCAAAAACCAGTGCATCCCGAGAATGTACCTGCAAAGACGCGAGGAATGGAGTGGCCTGATGGATCTCAACCAGGTGCACAGAGCGACGAGTGTAGGACTAGTTGAGTATGTGAAATGCTCAACAGACCATCAGATGCAATTTGTAAACAAACATGAACAGAACAAACCTGAAAACGTATCCCTAACTCACCTGCAAATAATTTCCAAAAAGAGGTGCGAACTGCGATTGGAAGATGCCGACAGGGAAATGAAACAGCAACAAATACAGCCCGAACAATTGCAAAAAAGACAAAATAAATATAAAGAAAGAAATACTGTATCAAGAAATATACACCAACAACTGGGAGAATGACAAAAGAGCAGGAAAATACAAAAAAGAATTGGACTGAGTGGGGATAGACAAAGAAGGCTCATTTGAATGGCTAAGAAGAGGTCAGCTCAACTGGGACAGTGAATGAATCATAATAAATGTCCAAGATCAAGGGCACCACACCAATGGATTAAAAAATATGGCAGGCCTGAGCCAGACAGACAAGTGTAGATTCTGCAAGACAGAAACAGAAAGAACTAGAAAGAGCAATCAGAGATTGCAGACCCTTGCCAGGACGTGTTTTCAGTGGTTTTAAGAACTTTGTGTTAAAACAAATATGGCGACCGAACCACATGACCCATGATATCATTATTATTTTTTCTCCACCAATTTATCCCTCGATGATGCTCAAGAAATTTCATCTTGATCGGATGAAGTTTTGTACTTGTCTAATTATGACATCATAATGGAGGCACCTATGACATCATCATTAGCATATTTTATTCCCCATGAAGAGTTCTTTACAGTGAGCCATGTTTCAATTTTTTCTATGCAGCACTTAAGGAGATAGAGAGGTGCAAGGTTTTTCGGTTTTTCCAAGATGGCGCCCATAGCCTATAATAATAATAATAATAATTCATTTATTTTGTATAGCGCTTTTCAAGAAGCCCAAAGGCGCTTTGACAGAGTGCAAAACATAATGCAAAACAATACATGAAAACAACAATTGCAAAAAGACAAGAATCAGTAGGGAAATATTTAAAGCAAAAGGAGGGAGAAGAAGAAGAGATAGTCAGGGGTTAAATGCTGTGGGTTGAATGTTGAATGCAGTGTTGAACAGGTGGGTCTTTAGTGATGTTTTGAATGTGGTGAGTGAGGAGGAGTCTCTGATGGTGTGAGGTAGTGAGTTCCAGAGGGTGGGAGCAGCGATGGAGAAGGCCCTGTCCCCCCAGGATCTGAATTTGGTCCGGATGGGGGGGGGGGAGGGGGTCAGGAGGTTGGTACCAGCAGAGCGGAGGTTGCGGGTGGGAGTGTGTCTGGAGAGGAGATCAGCCAGGTAGGATGGGGCCAGGTTATGGAGGGCTTTCTCTGTCAAGAGGAGGATTTTGTACTGGATTCTCTGGGGGATGGGGAGCCAGTGAAGCTTGTAAAGGACGGGGGTGATGTGGTCACGGGTCCGGGAATGGGTGAGTACACGGGCAGTGGAGTTCTGAATGTATTGGAGTTTATTGGTGATTTTTGAGGGTGAACCATAGAGGAGGCTATTGCAGTAGTCCAGACGGGAGGTGATGAAGGCGTGGATGAGGGTTTCTGCAGCCGTGAAGGAGAGGGATGAGCGGAGACGGGCAATGTTTTTCAGGTAAAAGAAGGCTGACTTTGTGATCTGTTTAGTGTATTTGTCGAAGGAGAGGGTTTGGTCAAAGATGACGCCAAGATTCCGGATGTGAGGGGAGGTGGACACTGGGATACCGTCGATGTTGAGGGCAAAGTTATGGGTGGATTTTATGAGCGTTTTTGGGCCAATGATGATTATTTCAGATTTATCACAGTTAAGCTTGAGGAAGTTGATTTGAAGCCAGGATTTTATTTCAGTGATGCAGTTTGTCAGGATAGAGTGGGTGTCGGTGGAGACGGACTTGGTGGAGATGAAAAGCTGGATGTCATCGGCGAAGCAGTGGAATTGGAGACCATGACGGTGGATTAAGTGACCGAGGGGGGACAGGTAAAGGATGAAGAGGAGGGGGCCAAGAACTGAACCTTGGGGGACACCTTGGGGGAGGGGGGCAGTGGGGGATTTGCAGTTATTGATGGAGATGAACTGGCGTCTGTCAGAGAGGTATGATTTAATCCAAGAGAGGGCAGTGCCGGTAACGTTAAAGGTGGATTCAAGTCGGGTGAGGAGGATGGTGTGATCGATGGTGTCAAAGACAGCGCTGAGGTCGAGGAGGACGAGAATGTTGAGGTTGCCAGCGTCAGAGGAGAGGAGAAGGTCGTTGGTGATTTTGAGGAGAGCAGTTTCAGTACTGTGGTTGGAGCGGAATCCGGATTGGAATGTTTCACACAGGTTATTGGCAGAGAGGTGATGTTTGAGTTGAGTGGCTACAGCGCGTTCCAAAACTTTTGACAGAAAGGGTAGGTTGGAGATGGGTCTGAAGTTGTTTAGGGTGTCAGGGTTTAGACCAGGTTTTTTTAGAATGGGGGTAACAGCAGCAATTTTGAGGGAAGGTGGGACGATGCCTGTAGACAGGGAGGAGTTTATTGTTGCAATGATAAGTGGAGAGAGAGCAGGAAGGGAGGCTTATCACGTCATAATTATCATTTAAAAAATTCTACAGGTGGAGTTGCACCTATGGTGAAAATTTCCTGTCAATCGGACCAACGGTTGCAGAGAAAATCATATTTATTCTCTGCAGACAAACAAACAAACAAACAGACAAACAAACGGACTCAAATGCAACACCGTCTCCTCAGGCGAGGGTAACCAGTCACCTACTCTCGGGATGCAAAAAAATATTATCAGAACAACTTTACACACAACGGCACAACAAATTATGCAAAGTGATTCATTGGCACATCTGCAAACATTTCAACATCCCAGTATCAGAAAACCCATGGAAACATGAACCAAGGGCAATCATTGAAAATGAGGACGTCGTGCTCATGTACGACCTGATGATTCCATCGAGCATGAACATTGAAAACAAAGCATTGTGTCCTGACATTGTATTCAGGAACAAAAAGGAAAAGACAGCATTGATGATTGAGATATCAATACCCAGCGATTTTGCAGAAATCAAGAACAATGCAGAAATGCAGAAATCAAGAAAATGACCAAATACCAGGACCTCAAGAATAAAGTCAAGAGATCTTGGAAGCTGAAGAGTATCAAAATTGTACCAGTGATAAATTGGAGCAACAGGAATGATAAAGAAGAACCTCAATGAGATTTTTTAAAACATCCCCGGAAATATTACCTCAAATTAACCTCAAATGAAAGCAATCCAGGTCAGGTCAGTTTCAGGTCAGGTCAGTGTCATGAAAGCCCGCTTGGAGTTTGCAAAAAAGCACCTAAAGGACTCTCAGACTGTGAGAAACAAGATTCTGTGGGCTTTCATGTGTCTTTCACTGTGGAGAGGCTTCCGTCTGGCCACTCTGCCATAAATCCCAGATCGGTGGAGTGTTGCAGTGATGGCTGTCCTTCTGGAAGTTTCTCCCGCCTCCACACAGGATCTCTGGAGCTCAGCCAGAGTGACCATCGGTTTCTTGGTCACCTCTCTTACCAAGGCCCTTCTCCTCCGATTGCTCAGTTTGGCCGGGCGGCCAGCTCTAGGAAGAGTCCTGGTTGTTCCAAACTTCTTCCATTTAAGAATTTTGGAGGCCACTGTGCTCTTGGGAACCTTCAATGCAGAAGAGATTTTTTTGTAGGCTTCCCCAGATCTGTGCATCGACACAATCCTGTCTCTGAGCTCTGCAGGCAATTCCTTCGATCTCATGGCTTGGTTTTTGCTCTGATATGCATTGTCAGCTGTGAGACCTTATATAGACAGGTGTGTGCCTTTCCAAATCATGTCCAATCAATTGAATTTACCACAGGTGTACTCCAATCAAGGTGTAGAAACATCTCAAAGATGATCAAGAGAAATGGGAGGCACCTGAGCTAAATTTCAAGTGTCATAGCAAAGGATATGAATACTTATGTAAATGTGATATTTCAGTTTTTTCTTTTTAATAAATTTGCAAAACTTTCTAAAATCCTGTTTTCTTTTTGTCATTATGGGGCATTGAGTGTAGATTGATGAGGGAAAAAATGAATTTAAACAATTTCAGCATAAGCCTGCAACATAACAAAATGTGAAAAAAGTGAAGGGGTCTGAATACTTTCTGAATGCACTGTATATACCCTTCTCTCTTGCAGGTTATGGTGGTGGGGTATGCCATTTATAAGAAGTAGTCAGTGGGACCCCATATCAACTATGGTGTTGACAATGGAACAAAAAATGTATACCTCGGTTGAAAACACTCACTCAGGCGTTACAAGTTCAAAACACTCCCCAGTTCAAAACACTGGAGTGCTTTCAACCAAGGTTCAAAACATTCACATCCTAATCAATTCATCAGATCTTCTCAACAAACACGACCTGACATGAGTGTTTTCAACCTCCTGAGTGTTTTGACCTTGTTACACCGGCACTGTATATTACCAACAGTTGGTTGCGCTTTAAGTTTGTGCATGTTATTGTATTTTAAAGATGGATCTAAAAGCAAAGACATTTTGAAATGTGTATTGGTTTTCTTTGCAGTACTTTGAGCAAAGTTCCTTGTTGGAGTTGGCTGTGTCATTTGCACGACCTGCAGTACACCAAAGTGTACTGGGATGCATATATGGTACAAGCGATATGGGCCAAAGTTTCCTCGTAGTGGAAATTATTTACACCGCTGTACGAAAAGGCCATCCTCTGTGAGGAAACTTGGAGACAGGATGTTGAAAGGTCGAAAATAAATCGTTGGCCAAAGTTTAAAGAAAGGGTAGAGGTGGGTTTCCCTGACGTGATTGTGGAAAGGCAAACACACAAAGAGAGAGGAACAGGCCCAGCGTGTCCCAGCCATACAAATTGTATCGGCTGTTGCTCTCACAAAGACAGTTTCAGACTCGGCTCTCCTTTTGCTATTCCATCTCATTCTCAGCAATACCAAAACTTTAGCCTTGTGAGTGAAAAAAAATCCGTTTTTCTTGAAAACATATATACATACGTATACAGTGCTCATTTTATTTACTTCTTTTTATATATATATATATATATACTTACTGAAGTGGGTCGGGCTGAGGATTATTTATATATATATATATACAGTCACGTGAAAAAGTAAGTACACCCCATGTAAAGTTTTGACTTTTTCAACATATTTCAACATACAGCTATTTCATCTTCATTTCAACAATATTGATAGATAAGGGTGATATTACACAACAAATATCATGAAACATTTACATTTTGTAGTCCATTGTATAATTTAAATAAACCTAAATGCAAATTTCGCATGTGGAAAAAGTAAGTACACCCCATGAAATGTTTTTTAAATCTTTTTAAGATATGTGGACATATCAATATTTCATCTTCATTTAAACAGCATCTACAGATAAAGGTGATCTAATTGAAGAAAAAACAATGAAAAATTGACTTTGCAATAATTTATTCAACAAAAAATTAACAGAGATGCCATTTCCTTCTGTGGAAAAAGTAAGTACACCCTTGGCTCTAATAGGTGGTATTGCCCCCTTTGGCAGAAATAACCTCAAGTAGGCGTTTCTTATAACTGTCTACCAGTCTCTGACATGGACTGGGAGAAAATTTTGCCCACTCCTCCATGCAGAATTCTTTCAGCTGTGCAATGTTTGAGGGGTTTCTTGCATGCACAGCTCGTTTCAAATCCCCCTCACAACATTCCGCTGGGATTTAGATCGGGGCTTTGACTTGGCCATTCCAGAACCCTCCATTTCTTTCTTTTCAGCCATTCCTTGGTGGATTTACTGGTGTGTTTAGTGTCATTGTCATGTTGCAAGGTCCACCTTCGGTTGAGCTTCAACTTCCTGACAGATGGCCTCACATTATAATCAAGCACCCTTTGGTACAATGAAGAATTCATTGTGGATTCTATGATGGTGAGCTGCGCAGGCCCTGATGCAGCAAAGCTGCCCCAAACTATAATATTTCCACCACCATGGTATCAGGTTCTTGTGGTAAAATGCTGTCTTTGGTTTTCGCCAAACATGTCTTCTAGTACTGTGGCCAAATAGCTCTACCTTTGACTCATCTGTCCAGAGCACATTGTTCCAGAAGTGCTGGTTTTTGCCTCAGTGTTCATTGGCAAACATTAGTCTTGCACTGATGTTCTTTCTGGACAGCAAAGGTTTCCTCGTGGCACACCTCCCATGTAGATCAAATTTGTGCAGCCGCTTTCTAATGGTAGACTCGTGCACTTTCACATCAACAGTGGCAAGAGCTACCTGTAGGTCCCGTGATGACATTCTGGGGTTCTTAGAGACTTCTTTCAGCATCTTGCAGTCTGCTCTCAGGCTGAATTTGCTGGGGCGGCCTGGCCTGAACAAGTTGGCAGTTGTTTGGAATCCACTCCACTTGTAGATGATCTTCCGGACAGTCGAATGATTGATTTTAAATTGTTTGGAGATCTTTTTAAATCCCTTCCCAGACTCGTAGGAATCTATAACCATCTTTCTGATGGCCTCAGAGAGCTCTTTTGATCCAGGCATGGTGACGCCGCACACTTCAACAACAAAGAGCAAACCAAACTAAATATGTGAGGTTTAAATAAGACAGGTTCCTCCAAGATCCTCTCTAACGATGTTCTAATCATTTGCACCTGAGCTGGTGCACCTGATTCTAATTTTAGGTATTTGAAGTAGTGATAAATGTAGGGGTGTACTTACTTTTTCCACATGCGAAATTTGCATTTATGTTTATTTAAATTGTACAATGGACTACAAAATGTAAATGTTTCATGATATTTGTTATATTATATCACCTTTGTCTCTCAATATTGTTCAAATGAAGATCAAATAGCTGTATGTTGAAATATGTTGAAAAAGTGAAAACTTTACATGGGGTGTACTTACTTTTTCACGTGACTGTATATATATATATATATATATATATATATATTGTTGCGGATATGAGATTGGCCTCCATCCATATCCGCTTGTAAATATTCCCCTATTGCCTCCATACTTCCCAACTATCCCCAATCCCCCATTCCCTAGTCCCATTTTCTGTAAACAACACTCTGTAGACCCGACCTTCCCCTATTTCCCCCATTAAATGTCGCATACAGGTCCACCGCATCTCACGTAGACAACTATAGGACATCTTGCTAGTTATTCTTAGTCTATGTCAGTTAAGGACTCGTTTCCATTAATTCTGACTCTTCGTTGCACCAGAATGTGATTGTATGGCACCGTTAGGAAGTTTAGGACCTCCCAATACCTCCCCACAGCTCTTCCTCACGGTTCAGCAACAACAACAACAACAGCAACAACAACGGCGGTGGCGCGGGGAGTCCGCGTCCTCACTCCGGCTTGGTTAGCCGCCATCGAACATGTGCTCGACGGGGTTGCCACGTAGGGGCTCGCTGTCAGCTCCTCGTCAAGGGCGGAGCCCGGTAACCCCCCGCACCCAATAGAAGCGGCGGGACCGATCCCATCTGGGGCGGAGTCAACGAGCCGAGGGCGTGTCACTCCCCGCTGAGCATGCGCAGGAAGAGGGAGGTGACGTCAGATGCGCGCTGGACTTGAAGGAAGAGAGACGCCACCTCCGAGCGCTGCAATACCTCCCCGCATCTCTGGACTGGACTGTGCTTGATTCTGCCCCTGAGCCAAGGTGCACCTTGTGCTATCGACTGCCTGTCCTTCCCTGCCATCAATCCCTGTGTAAGTCAGTCTTGTTCCGTTTGTCTGTGGTCTGTCTGGGATAGATAAGATTGTGTCTAAGTGCCTATCTCTTCTGTGCTTTACCTCTTACCTTGTAATCTACCCATTTTCTCCACCACCAATTATATCCTCCTCCGGAGGTCTTGAGAACTGTACCCCTTGTGTCGTTTCATTTATCCCAGCCGTTGTGTCCTTTCCTTCATTGATTTAGCATGCGATTTGGTCAACGTCGGGTGGAATCGGGTAAACTGTGCGAACACGGCGGCCATTCCGCTCGGCCCATCATAACATCTAAGCTGTGTCCGTAACAATATATACATAGATATATATATATATATATATATATATATGTTTTTTGTTTTTTTATAATCTATATATAAAAGAAAGTTTTTGTTTGTTTGTTTGTTTGTCTGCGCGTGCTAATCTCCTTAACGGTGAAAGATAGGAGGAAACATCTAAAACAAAAAATGTCGGGACGGGCCCCAGGAAGGTTATAGGCTAGGTGGCGAGGCCGGTCGAGGCCGCCTCGGCCAGGCTGGGCCCATTTTGCAATTAAAAGCTGAGCTGAATTATAGTCGTCAATCTTCTACGGCCGTGAGTAAAAGCTGAATTATAGTAGTCAATCTTCTACGGCCGTGAGTAAAAGCTGAATTATAGTAGTCAATCTTCTACGGCCGTGAGTAAAAGCTGAATTATAGTAGTCAATCTTCTACGGCCGTGAGTAAAAGCTGAATTATAGTAGTCAATCTTCTACGGCGCGAGTAAAAGCTGAATTGTGGTAGTAAATTCATTCAAAAAGAACCCGGGCAATGCAGGATGCTTTCGGCTAGTATATATATGTACGAGTATGTATGTATATATATATATATATATATATATATATATATATATATATATATATATATATATATATATATATATATATATATATATAAATATATGTATATATTGTTGCGGGTATGAGAACTGTGTATTTTTTTTATTGTGTGAATTGTTATTATTGTTTATTCTGCGCCCCCCTGCCTCCGGAGCTGTGTAAAGGTGAAAGGGCATCCCATAATTAGTCCACAAGCATACACGTCAGCCAAATAATAGAATACCTCTGTTTGATAGTTATCTCTTATTATGTGTTTTTAGAGTAAGGCTGTGTCTCCCATTAATTGAAATACTCCATTGCACCAGTGAAAGAGATAGATTCCCTTCATTCCCACTCCCAACACTTCCATTCCCCCCTTTTCGTCAATTGCAATTCGCATTGCCAACTGCATGTTGGGCGGTTTTCCCTTCATCCGCCATTGACCACGAGGCAGGGTTGGGGAAGAAAGGCGGGTCCCCACCTCGTCAGAGAGGGGAGGAGTGAGCCAGCCACACTCGACCAACCATGAACAAGGGGTTTGGCTTGAGAGGGCGGGGGAGAGAACGTTTGGGGGAGGTTCGCAAAGGTTGAGGGGCGGGGCCTATATAACCCACGGCGGGGGTGTTCCCACAGGAGATGCACTTTGAGTTGAGACAAGGAGGGACGAAAAAGAGCTGGGTCATCAGAGCAAGAGCGCGTAAGGAGGAGAGAACCCGTCACGCCAGACCCCCCCACCAGCGCATCGGCTCCACCAAGCAGCTCCGACCCGTGATCCCGCGCACACGACAGGCCCGGTGGCATCAGCGGCCGTCGAGGTCCAGCCCGACGTCCCGTACGGGATCAAGCTCCAGCCAGCTCCGTGCCGTCCCCCCCCCCCCCCCCCCCCCCCTCCAGCCACACACCTCCTTCCAGCAATCCACTCTGCAATTCCCCGCGTGAGTCAGTGTCTTTGTTTGTTCTGTCCTGGGAATAAGTTAAGTCTGTATAACTATAAGCTAGTATTTGCACTGTGTCACCTGCGTCTTATGTGTTGTAAATAAACCTTGATTGCTCCTTTTTGCTTGTGTAAATAATAAATCCCATTACTCGTCTGTACGTCTTCTCGTTTTATTCCTTTTCCTCTTTGCATTGCGTCGTTTTAGTCTTTTCCCTCATTGAGCAGCTGCGGTGCGATCCGGCCAACGTTTGGGCGGGATCGGGTTCTAATCGGGGAGTAACTGTTCGGACGCGGTAATACCAACCGCTCGGTAAAATAACATCTTTAATCCGCATCTGTAAGTATATATATGTACGAGTATATATATGTACTAGTATATATATGTACGAGTATGTATATATATATATATATATATATATATATATATATATATATATATATATATATAAAAATATATGTATATATATATATATATGTATATATATATATGTATATATATATATATATATTGTTGCGGATCTCCTCGTCGGCCTTTCCCCTTACCAAGGGGGAATAGTCCCCTTGTCTTTGACTAGCCGACGGGATCCGGGGCTATGACGTTCCTTCCAGACGGCGTTAAATAGGGTTGTGGGCCGAATTCCTATTACCTAAGTACCAACGCCGCCGAGGAAGCAAGGAAATAAGCCCCGCCCGAATCACGGTTATAGGTGGAAACGCCGAGTGATAGCGAACCGTGACCCGAGCCATTAACTATGACTAAACCCGATCTGAGCGGTTCTGATCGTGCCACGCTTACCCAATGGAGGAAATCACTGATACGGTCGAATCAGGAAGAAACAAGGAATATCAATTGGTTGATTACACTCTGTGCAGTACCAAGAAGAAGAACACACAGTGCAGCCTTATTACAGTCTTAACTTTCCCCAGGACACAGGCCCGTTTCACACTCAGACACACTCACACGGGGTTGTAGATGGTCAGGGATGATGGCATCCAGGCATTTCATTCCGGTCCCCGACTCGCACCGCGAATTAGATGGTCAGGGTGGCAGAAGCTCCCCGCGGGTCATTGGTGTGGATCGGACAATTACGGGGCGAATGGTAAGGCTGGCTGGGCGGTTACTTGCGACCACGATCGCGTACTTAACAGACGAACCGGCGCTATATGCGCTCCCAATACAAGTTCATAGGCGCTCCCAATACAAGTGCAATAGGCGCTCCCAATGCAAGTTCAATAGCAAAGCGCCTCTCACGCAGAAGTCCTGTCGCACGAGTCCTCACCAATAAGTCCTTTTACAGTGCGCTCTCCCAACAAGTCCTGTTCAACGATTCTTCCGCACGAGTCTTCCTCAAGGGCTTTGTGTGTGCGCTTATATAGGCACGCCCCTCACGCCATGTCACCCGAGCCCTGATTGGCTGGTGGCCCTTACCGCTGCTGTCTCCCCCGCTTCAACCTCGACGCCGCGTTCCTCCCTCTCTCGGGCCTACCTTGTGTCCCTTGACTAGTGAGCATCCTAAAGCGAGGTGCCATAGACAAAATGGGGCATGGGATGGATTCTGCCTAACGAGGTAGATTTGGAGGGTGGAGGGAAAATGAACGGGGCCTATCTTATTTCTTTTACACAACGCAGATGATACTAGGGAAATGGCCTTATCCTCACACATACTATGACATAACTAATGTTCTAAATGGGCCTACGTGTTGCTTGTGGACTACCAATGGGGGCAAACCTTTAAGCTTTAATGATGTTGTATGTACACTCTCAAAACCGCAACAATATAAATATATATATTTATATACGACACGTTGTTGTGGATTTGTGTACGTGTGGAACACGTGTACGACACGATACGACACGTATATATGACATATATATATATATATTGTTGTGGATTTGAGAATTGTGTTTTTTTTGTGTGGAAATATCACCCTCCGTGTTGTGTGTAAAGGTCAAAGGTCGTCCCTTAGTTAGTCCATATACAATCACGTAACAAATCATAGATTTCCCTTTTCAGTAGTTATCTCCTTATTATGTGTATTAGTTTAAGGCTCTGTCTTCCATTAATTGACACTGCATTGCACCTAAGTGAAATAAGGAAGAATCCCCTGAAATATCCCCATGGCCTCCGAAAACCTGCCAGCAAGGCGGCGTTTGCCGCTGCTGCTTTGGGGTTGTGTTCTTCGCCGCAAGACTCCATTAGCCACGAGGTAATCTCGGAGAAGAAAGGCGTGTCTCCACCTCGTCATAGAGGGGAGGAGTGAGCCAGCCCCGAACAACCAACCAAGTACAAGGGGTTTGGCTTGAGAGGGTGGGGAGAGAACGCTTGAGGAGGTTCGCGAAGGTTCGTGGGTGTGGTCAATACAACCTGCGGTGGGACGCCCCCACCTGAGATGGGATGGGAAGAGATGAGATGAGCTTTGAATCCACCACGCAGCTTTGACTCCACCACGCAGCTTTGAATCCACCACGCAGCTTTGACTCCACCACGCAGCTTTGACTCCACCACGCAGCTTCGACCCGCTGCTAAGCGGGAACCAGATATCGGTGACATCGGTGGCATCGGTGGCCGTCGAGGTCCAGCCCGACGTCCCGTGCGGGATCAAGCTCCAGCCAGCGTCCAGCTGAACCTTCCTCTCCCTCCAGCCATCCACCTCCTGCCATTCCTGTCATCATCCCCCGTGTAAGTGTGCTTGTAGTCTGTCTTTTGTCTTGTCCCTGGGTTTAAGTAAGACTGCCATAGGTAAGCTAGTGTTGCACTGTGTCCTTCTGGTCCGTCCCTCTTTCTGTCGTTATTTTCTTATCTTTCCATTCTCCTTGGTCCTTTTGGTCTTGTAAATAATAATAATAAATTAGATTTGTTCTTCCTACCTTGCCTTTCTTTCCCTTACATCCGTCGTCTTTGTGATTTCCCTCATTGAAAACGTGTGGCGCGATTTTGGCCAACGTTCAGGATCGGGTTAGTCTCTGCTAATGGTTCGTGCCGCGGTTGCTAGACCGCTCGGCAATTAACATCTGTCCGCGGTTACGAACGAGGTTGTGCACCTGCCTCTTTGGGGGTAGCTGTGCAACTTCAGGACTCACGTCGGTCAGTCAAAGACAAGGGGGTTGATCCCCCCTTGATAAGGGGAAGAAGGCCGACGGAGAGATCCGTAACAAATTGGTGTCGGGAGCGAGATTCAGACCTGAAGCGCGAATAGCGCGCTCAAAATTTCGAGTGGCCCAAAATTTTATTTTATAACATCCTAATCGTGCCATGGATGGTCAAGGCGATCGGGTGCCGGTGGGGGAGATAGAAGGGTTAGAGTCGACCCAGGACCCCAGGGAAATGTATGTGGGGGAAATGGAGGAGGAGAGCAATGAAGATGTGGTTGTGGGGGTATCAGGTGCACAAAATGGCGGCGCTTCGCACGTGGTCGCGGCAGTCGAGCCCGCGTTGTGAACGGTCTGGGATCCATTTCTTGCAAATTTGTCGAAATGTTTGACCCAATGGAATGAGGAAAACAAAATGTATGCCCAAGGGCTCATATCCACCAGGGAAATTAACGACATGGGTGTTCAAATGACTAAGGAAGTAAAAGAAATGAATGCAGAGTCAAAAAGGAAGATGGGGACCAATTTGGCAGTGGGGGAGAACCTTGGGGGCAGATCGGGCGAGCAGGTCCCAAGGGTGCACGACGAGGTAAAGCAGGCCGAGAAGCGCTGGTTGAGTGAGTCGGAGCAAGGCACAGGTAACTGGACCGGGGTAGACATCGCGACCCGGGCTTTGGGGCAGCTGGCAACCGCTGAGGTAGAAGAGAAAATTTTATTAAAGCCAGCGGTCGTCGAGGTGAATAAAGAAAAAGTGCTGGGAATTGAAATTGGAGAGACCGGGGGCTTAGAAAAGCACGCGCGGCAGGGAGGAATGGATTGTGCACAAAGTCTAAGTTCACATCCTGATGCCGTACTTGCTAATCCTTATAAAGATTTGCAGGTGCGCATGGAGAAAATAATCCCCCAGGTGAGTCGTGCTGTGTATTGTGCGGGAAGATTTTGTAGAAGGATGTTTGGCGACAAAATAATTTTCGCGCGCTTGGGATCGAGGAAGCATCCGGGCGTTGGTGAAGGGTCCCCTGTGAGTGGAAATGGCGCGCTTGTGGAAAAGAAGTGTGCGTCGGCGAGTGGGTGTGTTATAAAGTGTGGGAGTGAAACCGAGTGCAAGCGGGAATGCACGACGGAGTGTACGTGCGAGGGTGAGAGTGACTTGGGGAGTGAGTTGATGGTGGAGCGGGTGCGAGGATGCACGTATGGGATGAACGGCAAGAGTGTGCGAGAATGCACACCTGGAATGGTCGAACGTGTGCGAGAGAGCACACCTGAGTTGGTTGTGGCGCGTGTGTGGGAGGGCACATCGGAGCGCGTTAGTGGGTGGATGCAAGAGTGCACGCCCATGGTGAGTGTTACGGAGGACGTAACGGGGGAGAGGTGTGGATCGAAGTGTGCGAACGGTGAGTGTGCGCAAGAGGGTGTGCCAGAGGTGTGGTGTGTAACCGGGAGTGCGGTGGTGAAATGGATGGAGTGTGTGGGATGCACTGGAGGTGCCGAGATGCCGGGTTTGGTGAGTGTGAAAAGGGTCGCGTGGTGTGAGCATGCAAGTGGAGCATCGACGTTAACCGGGGCAGCGTTTAGGGCGACGGATAGCCGAGGCGAGCACTCGGGGCGCGGTGCATTTTGTTTGCAGCGAGGACCGGCCGGGACCGTAAGCGCGTCTCTCTTCGGAGCGTCGCGCACGAATCGGGCCGGTTCCCGCACTGAATGGTCGGTGCCGCGTCAGAGCGGCGATCGGCGCGATTCCGGGGTAGGGGGGCCAGGTCGAAGGGATCGGAACGGTGCCCCCTGGTGGCGGGGGCGGGGTTCCGACCGGGCGAGATTGAGCCATCGGGCCGGCGACCGCGAGGTGCCGCGCCGAGATGGTGCGTGGAATCTCGGCCCAACGAAGCCTCCTCCCCAGAATCGTGAATGCCGGACGGACTCAACCTGCAGGCGACCAAACCACCCGAATTCATTGCTCGGCTCTGCGAAGCCGAGTTTTAATGATGTGACGACGCACCGAGGCTCGAGTTAAAGGACATTTGGTAGGGATAGGGAATTTGTAAAAAGCAAAATTTGATGATTGGCAACTGATTGGTAGAGTGATTGGCAGTTTGTTTGGAATGTGAGATGCATCATGACGTGGGTGTGACATTGTGCTTTGTTGTTCCATCTCTCCCTCCTTATGAGGATTGATGATGAATTGGTGATGGCAAATTTTGGTTAGAGGGATTGTGGTGACGAATTTGGTATTAGGGGAAATGTGGGGAAGACGTGACGGTTGCGACGAATTTGTAAATATGTAAATCGTTGTAAATATGGGGTAAGGGCAAGGGTAGAGTAGGTAACAGGGGGGGATGACGTACGGTAGGAACGAGCTTTTCTCCGCTCAGTCTCCAGACGCACCTCGCCTTGCATTGCCTTTATTGATGTGTACCCTTGTGACCTTACCCCTCGCTCACCTGTCCTTTCTGTCTTCCTTCCCCGACCCATGGATCGTGCTCTCTGGGCACCGAGGGGAGCGTGCGGGAGTCCGCCATTGTGTGCCAGAACCCCCGCAACCAGCTGCTTGCATCGATGCACCACTAATGGACCACATGTCTGTGGCTGAGCACCACTCATGGACCCCACGTGTTGGGGCATGGCCCCTCTGCTGGAACCGGCCATGATGGCCCGAGATCTTGCTGGCAGACCTTGGTAACATGGCACCTATGCCATACAGGTGAACCACTCCTAGTCGGCCCTGTGGGCCATAAATAAAAACATTGGACACGTTCTGTGCTTGTTTTATTATTGCAAATAGGCCGCCAGCAAAGAAGAAAGACAACATCTGGAAGATCGACAATAGCCAGCAGAGGGAGCCGAAGAGCAAGACACCAACAGGGGTTTGGTTATTTTCTATTATGAACTGTGGTGACTGTGCACTGATTGGTGCTTTTTGGTGTTTTGGTGCGTTTTTGGTGCTTTATGGTGCGTCGATGCAGGGCAGGCTGTCTCCCCCCCAAAAGAACAATCACAGGTCCTGGGTTAGTTTTGTAAATACAATTAGCGTCAATTGTAAATAATGCTCCCCACCGTAAATGTGTAGTTTGAAGACAATTCTGCAATTCGGTTAGCTGTGGGCGTAAATCTGTTAGATAGGGTGCAATGCAGCAGAGGGACATACTTATTTGTGTTTTAAAACTGTCACACTCAGGGTCACGTTAAATGTAGAGGGAACTCCACCTACGTGTCACACTAAGTAAAGGTTTAATAGGCCCGGGACGTGCCTAAGAGGATGAGGGTGCAGTGTTGTGGATTTGAGAATTGTGTTTTTTTTTGTGTGGAAATATCACCCTCCGTGTTGTGTGTAAAGGTCAAAGGTCGTCCCTTAGTTAGTCCATATACAATCACGTAGCAAATCATAGATTTCCCTTTTCAGTAGTTATCTCCTTATTATGTGTATTAGTTTAAGGCTCTGTCTTCCATTAATTGACACTGCATTGCACCGAAGTGAAATAAGGTAGAATCCCCTGAAATATCCCCATGGCCTCCGAAAACCTGCCAGCAAGGCCGCGTTCGCCGCTGCTGCTTTGGGGTTGTGTTCTTCGCCGCAAGACTCCATTAGCCACGAGGTAATCTCGGAGAAGAAAGGCGTGTCTCCACCTCGTCATAGAGGGGAGGAGTGAGCCAGCCCCGATCAACCAACCAAGTACAAGGGGTTTGGCTTGAGAGGGTGGGGAGAGAACGCTCGAGGAGGTTCGCGAAGGTTCGGGGGTGTGGTCAATATAACCCGCGGCGGGACGCCCCCACCTGAGATGGGATGGGAAGAGATGAGATGAGCTTTGAATCCACCACGCAGCTTTGACTCCACCACGCAGCTTTGAATCCACCACGCAGCTTTGACTCCACCACGCAGCATTGACTCCACCACACAGCTTCGACCCGCTGCTAAGCGCGAACCAGATATCGGTGGCATCGGTGGCCGTCGAGGTCCAGCCCGACGTCCCGTGCGGGATCAAGCTCCAGCCAGCGTCCAGCTGAACCTTCCTCTCCCTCCAGCCATCCACCTCCTGCCATTCCTGTCATCATCCCCCGTGTAAGTGTGCTTGTAGTCTGTCTTTTGTCTTGTCCCTGGGTTTAAGTAAGACTGCCATAGGTAAGCTAGTGTTGCACTGTGTCCTTCTGGTCCGTCCCTCTTTCTGTCGTTATTTTCTTATCTTTCCATTCTCCTTGGTTCTTTTGGTCTTGTAAATAATAATAATAAATTAGATTTGTTCTTCCTACCTTGCCTTTCTTTCCCTTACATCCGTCGTCTTTGTGATTTCCCTCATTGAAAACCTGTGGCGCGATTTTGGCCAACGTTCAGGATCGGGTTAGTCTCTGCTAATGGTTCGTGCCGCGGTTGCTAGACCGCTCGGCAATTAACATCTGTCCGCGGTTACGAACGAGGTTGTGCACCTGCCTCTTCGGGGGTAGCTGTGCAACTTCAGGACTCACGTCGGTCAGTCCAAGACAAGGGGGTTGATCCCCCCTTGATAAGGGGAAGAAGGCCGACGGAGAGATCCGTAACAAATGCAAACTAATGTTCTAAATGGGCCTACGTGTTGCTTGTGGACTAACAATGGGGGCAAAAGCTTTAAGCTTTAATGATGTTGTATGTACACTCTCAAAACCGCAACAATATAAATAAATATATATATATACTAGCCGAAAGCACCCGGCGTTGCCCGGGTTCTTTTTGAATGAATTTACTACTATAATTCAGCTTTTACTCGCGGCCGTAGAAGATTGACTTCTATAATTCGGCTCAGCTTTTAATTGCGAAATAGGCCCAACCCGGCCGAAGCGGCCTCTACCGGCCTCGCCACCTAGCCTAAAACCTTCCCGGGGCCCGTCCCGACATTTTTTGTTACAGAGGTTTCCTCCTATCTTTCACCGTTCAGGAGATAAGTGTGTGCATACAAACAAACAAACAAACAAAAACTTTCTTTTATATATAGATATATAATATTAAATATATATATATTTAAACCTATTTTTGTTGTTGTTGTTGAAACTTCCTTGACATCCCTCAGGTTTAGGCCAATCTTATCAGCTTTGAATTTTTATTTTCCAACTAGCCCTGATTTTTTTAAAGAGTTAGGTTAACGAGTCTTGTCGATGCATTAAATGTGTGAATTTTAAAGAGTGAAAAACTTACATGTATTGCACATCTATGAATGAGCTAGAAACATGCATCTTTGTTACCTTCACCCATTCTTAAAGGCACCGGAAAAGTGTGTGTGTGTGTGTGTGTGTGTGTGTGTGTGTGTGTGTGTGTGTGTGTGTGTGTGTGTGTGTGTGTGTGTGTGTGTGTGTGTGTGTCAGTCAGTCAGTCAGTCAGTCAGTCAGTCAGTCAGTCATTACCTCCGCCACCGGAGGTGGATGGAGGTTATGTTTTCACCCCTGCCTGTTTGTCTGTGAACAAGACATCTCAAAATGTGGTGGACGGATGTGGACGAAACTTGGTGGACCGGTTGGGTGTGTGACAAGACCGAATCAATTCGATTTTGGTGAAGATCTCAATATGGATTCGGATACAATAATTATTTCCTTTTTTTTGTGATTCTTCACCATTGAGAGATCGGACGAAAAGCGATATATAGTATGGTGTTTTAAAAAGTTGTGGGCGAGTTATGACTAAACTTGAGGGATGAGTTAGTTAGGTGATAAGAACAAGCTGTTTAGATTTTGGTTCAGGTCTGGATCCAGATCCGACCTATTAGTGGGATACAAAACAAACTGTTCATCCTGGAAGAGGTGTGCTCTCTACCGAGTGCCGTTCTAGTATATAATTGCAACCACTCAAAGTGGTGACCGGGTGAAGGCTTCGTTCACAGGCAGCCAGGGCTATGGCATTGCAGGCAAGGACAATTGTGAGCACAATCATTGGTATGTTGGCACCGCTTGGGTCTTCCCTTAAATGCTCACCCATGGAAAGTTTTCAAGTCTCTCGGGCACATTCACTTGCACATAGAATAAAGCGAAGTTTTCCAGTATGGCTCTTGGCTTCATGGAATGTGAAATCTATCCTAGGCGTTAATTGCCCTGTTGAGACTATTTGGTAGGTCACTGAAGTGAGTCGTGCTGAAGACCGCCAAATATATTTGGTCATAAGATATCTTGATAAATACCATGTGAAAGTAGCTGCTTTGCAAGTGGATTGGAAATGTGATATATTGAGAAGGAGATAGTTTAGTGAGTGCTCATAGCTGAATGACGAAAATCTGAGTCCTGTCTCCCGCTTCAAACCTGTCTCCCTCTTCCAAATCCTGGTGGCGTCTGGTCAAATCCGTTTGGGTGTTTGTTCCCCTTCCATCCCCTCCCTTACCTCAAACGGCTACACAGCTGACTCCGCACGTGAAAAAGCTGAATGCCTCAACTCTGTGTTTGCCTCTAAATCTTGTGTCCCAAACCCATCTATCTCTGTACCCACCGTACCCAGTCGCACCCAGCTGTTCCTGGACAATGTGTACTTTCCTCCTGACAAGGTGGAAAAGTTTCTGTCAACCCTCGAATCTGATTCTGCAACTGGACCTGACAGGATCAGCCCACGGGTCCTAAAATCCTGCTGTGCCGCTCTTTCACTCCCTCTCTCTGTTCTCTTTACCCTCTCTTTTGCTCAAGGTCATCTACCATCAGCTTGGAAATCAATCAACATCACCGCTTTACACAAAAAATGTGCAAAAACAGATCCTTGCAACAACAGACCAATCAGCCTTCTCCCAATTATCAGCAAAGTCATGGAATCCATCATTGCTTCGGATATCAAATCTTTCCTCTTCTCAAATGGCTTGATGTCTGATCATCAATTTGGTTTCAGACCAGGTCACTCTACTCTGGACATGCTGCTTCTGCTGTCTCAACAATGGATGGAGGTCCTCAATGCCAAACAGGAAATTAGAGCTGTCTCCCTTGACATATCATGTGCCTTCGACACAGTCTGGCTGTCTGGCACCCCACTCTGCTCACCAAACTCTCCTCCTATGGTATCCATGGAAATCTCCACGCTTGGCTTGCGGACTTCCTCTCTAGTCGTATTCAACATGTGGCCATGAATGGTTTTCTCTCATCTCCCCTTACTTTTCAGGCCGGAGTTCCCCAAGGCCCTGTGCTTTTTCTGGTCTTCATCAATGATCTCTCTGACTCTCTTGAAAATCCTATCTATCTCTTTGCTGATGACTCCACTCTCTGCCGCTCCATTCCTCATCCCTCACATCGGCAGTCTGCAGCCTCCTCACTCTCTGCCGACCTGGACAAAATCACAGACTGGTCAAACAAGTGGATCATGTCCTTCAATCCTGACAAATCTCACACTCTTACTATGTCTCTCCGAAAAGACCGACTGGACAACCCTCCCATCCACTTTCTGAATAATCCTCTCCAAGAAGTTCTGTCACTCAAGCTTTTGGGTCTCACTATCTGCCATGATCTTTCCTGGGAAAACCCCATTTCAAATTTGGCCTACAAAGCCAGTCGCCGACTGGGCATCCTCCGTCGTACGAAGTCCTTCCTTGGCACACCTGAGCTCCTCGCCACATACAAGGCTTTCATCCACAGCTCAATGGAATACTGTTCTCCCCTCTGGGCCGGTGCTCCCGCCTCACACCTAGCTCGGCTTCACGCTGTTGAAACCAAAGCTTTCAGAATCATTTGGAATCTCCCGCGATGAAGTTAACTCTGAGGGCCTTTCACTTACTCACCGCAGGCAGGTTGGTGGTCTTTCTGTCTTCTACCGACTCCTCTCCGGCCTTGCTCCCCCAGCTCTCTCTGGGCTATGACCCACAAATATTCCTGCAGGTCGCACAAGATCTGCCTTCAACCCTCTTATGGTTAAACTGCCAAAATCAAGACTCTCTGCTCACCTTCACTCCTTCATTCCTCTTTTCTCCCGCCTCTGGAACAAACTCCCTCACTCTCTTCAATCCCACTCCTCCCTCCAGGTCTTTAAAACAGCTGTTCACCACCATCTCTTATCTTCCCCCATCCAAAACCTTGATCTTTTCTACCACCGCTAATTTCACCCCATATACACTTTTTTGAAATACCAACTTCCTTCCTGGAAGTCCTTGCAGTGTCCTTGTATTTTATACATCTCCCACCCCCCACCCCCCTTCCCATGCCGCTTCCCCCCAAGCTCTCTCCCTCCCACAGATCTCCCATGTGACGTGTAGGAGCATTTCGATGTAATAAGTATGGACAATATAACTTAAGGTTGTGTTTAAATGTTCATCATACGAGGGATGATGCCGTGTTAATTAGTAGTAGGGTTTAAGGTTAATTTCCCCTTTTCGTGATACCCTCTGTGGCCATTCCTAACATGTAAAACAATTGCTGGCCAATCAAAACAGCAGCCAGCTCATACTCACACTCTATGGACACATGCAGCAAAGATCCGTCCAGGAGAGACAGGGCGAAAATGGTTCCATGGTCGGTGAACGGGACCGGCAGGCCACCCCCCTACCCCCCACCCCCTCTCTGAATATCGCGGCCAGATGACGTAGGCAAGCGAAGAAGAAGCTTCGCGATTGGTTCATCTGGAGGGAGAGGGCGAGCAAGAAGCTTCGCCATTTTTGTGTCTTGGGAGGAGAGTGTTTTGTGTGGCGATCGTGAGGAAGCTTTGACTGCTGGGCTCACCAGGGAGCTGAAGGCTGTGCTGTCCTTTCCCATGCCAAAGGATTGCGAAGCAGTGGACGGAAAAAGAAAGAATGAGGGCCATCTACGTGCTCACCACCAGCTTGATAGCGAGCGCGTTCGGCGCGCGTCGTTCGACGTCGTCGCCATTTTGCCGAGCTTCCCGCGCGGGTGGCTCCGGGCTTCGATGGCCGCCGTCCTTAGCAACAGGATCCATTTTGGGCCAGCTAATTGCTGGAGATTGAACTGTCTTGGGAGAAAGATTGGGAGATCGCCTCGGGAGTTAACGCTGGTTCGGTTCATCTGTCCAAGGCTGGTGATAACTAGCTGCAGACGCGACACCATATTGTAAAAGGAGCCATGTCTGTCTCTCTGTCTGTTTGATTGTCGTGGTATAACTTAAGAACGAATTTCAATAAATCCACTTACAGTTGGTTGATTCAGGGAACTTCCAGGAAGGTTTGTGACACACAAACAAAATGGCCAGTTTGTGCGTGGGTACCTCATGGGCACATGTGGTGAAACTTCAAATGCCAACTTGTGACGCTGCTTATCCCCGCAGAATCGTCAAGGAATCCTCTTTTGTTCTTGCCCATAGTTTATCCGTCGCAGCAAAGATTGTTAATACCATCAGCGAAGCAACGGATCTTTTATTCTTGTAAAGACAAGATAAAAAGAAATGGCTATTGTCGACCTTGTGGTAACTCAGGGAAGTTTGATCTGTCAAAATTACAAGACAGAAGTGTGAATGATGATGGGCAGAACACTACCAGTGTCCTTATCATAAAGTCCTTTGAACCAGAGACTGAGAACAGTGGGTGTAAATGTGCAGCAGAGAAGTGGTTCTCAATAGGTTCTGCACTAACTTTCGTCCGGTGGACTGAAAACATCACAGTTAGTGTCCTTTGAGTTACCAAGTGTCCTTTGAGTTACCAAGTGTCCTTTGCTAAGGGTAGCTGTTTTATCCTTGGGCACCCTGAACAAATTACAAATTTCTACAACCTTCAGTCGAGCATCAGGCCAGGCCAGCCGGTTCGTGAAAAACTTGGGGTACAATATAAGGCATGGATTAATTGTGGTAGTTGTAGTCATAGTAGTAGTATATTCCAACTTTAACAACTCAAAGGCGAGTATGTGACCTCTGAGCTACCCTCTCAACCTAAATGAACCCTCCATGGTGAGCCCATTCACGTGTAATAGAGACATGCTTTTTCACTTTGTAAAAACAAAATATTGATTGAGGGCATGATGTGGAGGAAAAAGCTCCACTGTGCGGATGTCATTGAAGCAAACATTGAGGGGGGGGGGGGGGGTGGGTAGAGAAGGGAGGATGGGGAAGGGGTGGAGCTTGTGATAAGTCTGTTTGTGTGTTTATTTAACCCTCCGTGTTTAAGATGTTTATTTATGTTTGGTGTGACGTTTTGTTTTAACATCTACGGAATATACTTGTCAAGTTGTTTATTATCCTATTAATCATATCATAAAGCTATTTTTTAAATTAATTTTACAACATGTCTCAGAGGTGTTGTATGTTCAGTTACCAAGTTTGAAAGGTGTGTTCAGTTACCAAGTTTAAGAAGTGTGTTCAGTGTTACGTGCTCCTCCCCAAACCGCGGCCATGGTGTACCTCCGAGCCCCGAAAGGAGTCACGGCAGAAAGATGTGTTATTAGTCCCCTGCCGGTGTACACCGGAGGGGACTATAGGTTTGCACGCCGTCCCTCCGTCCGTCAGTCCGTCAGTCCGTCAGTCCGTCACGCAAAGAACAGTTTTCCGGACTTTTTTTCTAAACGCTTAATGCTAATGATTTCAAACTCGGCACATGGTTTCCTCATGACAGGTTACAGATCAAGTTCGAACTGCACGACGTTTCGATCATTTTTGACAAAGTTATGGCACTTTGAACTTTGGGAATTCTGATAATTCTGATGATCCTTAACTCAGTGCCATTTTAAGTTTTAATTTCCTTAAAAAAAGATTTTCTCTGCAATAATAGGACTGATTGAGATCAAATTTTCACCATAGGAGGGACTCGGTCTGCAGAATATTTTAATGGTAATTATGACGTCACAGGTCACGTGGTTCGGGCGCCATATTGTTTTTCGTGAAAACACGAAAACCACTTTTTCTCTGCAACGGCTGAACAGATCGAGGCCAAGCTTTGCAGGCAGAATCGCATACCCATGACGAACAAAAATGTCAGCGAGCATGACGTCATGCGTCACATGGTTTCAGAGTTATGACGTTTTTAAGCATGAACTTTTAAAACCGAGCCCCTCCCTCATTTTTGATCCAATCGAGGAGAAACTTCACAGATCTGTTCCGCATGTCAGTCTACTAAAATGTCCTTTTGGAATTTGCGATAGCTTACGTGGTTTGGCAGATATCGTTAATTAAACGAAAATATTTTTAAAAATGGATATCTCCTGAATCGCTTTATTGATCGACGTGAAACTTCATACTATAGTAGAAGTCATGAAGAGTAACAAGTGTGCAAAATTTCAAGATGATTAGATGTACGGTCTGGAAGCTAGAAGTTGTTATTGCGTGAAGAAGAAGAGGCGTCAAGTGTGCGGATTTAATTATTTATCACATGTACAGACTGAAAGCATCGTTGGACACGACCTGTCGCGATCATTTTAACCTCAAATAAAATTCTAATTTAAGATTTGTCAATAGCTGAGGTATATTAACAAACGAATACAACATATTTGGTCAAATTCTGACTTTTTAAACTCGATCGCATTTGACAGAGTTGTGACAAGCTGAGGAAGAAGAAACCTCGCATTGGCTTCTCCAATGTGCCATAAAAAAATGGATATCTCTTGAATCGCTAGTACCTCAGACCGTGAGTTGGTAATAATTTATATAATTCACACAGTGCAATACGTGCAGGCCGCTCCACGGAGCGACCTTGCGGGCTTATCAACGAGGCGAGGCGTGACACACGTGTCTCAGCATACCTCAGATGAAGTTTGAAAACCAGCATCAACCGTGCATAAATTTGCATATTCATCATTTTTGACAAAGTTATGGCACTTTGAATTTTGGTAGGGGACATGTATTGCAGCGCAATACTCAGAATGCTTGTTATGTGTGCCAATGACCAATGGTCAAATCACACCAATCAATTGTTACAAGAATCAAGTATTGTATTAAAACCACACAATAATAACAAGTAACGCACGTACAAGAAAACCTCACTTGCACAGCAAACACCATATAATTTTTATGATGGCACCACCAATTTCCTGAATCAATAACTCACGGTATTCCCGCGTGAGCAATCGGTAACATCCCCCAAAGTCACTGTGTCACGATACCAGGACAAAGTCGATTCCCTTGGCTCTCGCGATCACACGAAAAGGTCGTACTGAGACCTGAACCCAGAACGGCTAACAGTCGACGCTGCAGACGAGCCGCTTGGTGAGGTGTCGGGCCGACGTCGGTCCGGTAAAAGTTCACCCTAAAAGGCGACTGGGAATTCACACCTTCGGTTCACCAGACGACGACGCTGACATGAACGATCAGCGGTTCCCAAGCGGAGAACCGCGAGTTCCCAAGCGAAATCCACGACACACACGAGAATTAGGCGAAGGGCTGGTGCGAGTTGAAATGGCTGGTGCGAGGTGAAATGGCGGACGGGCCGGTAATGGAGGCGTACCTGCTCTCCAGCGATGATTCACTTTCGGAACCAAAAGCAAAACCCGTCACGCAGGTTTATTTGCCACAGCAATAATGACACTGTCATAGAAATCCCTTTCCCAGGGAAACCAATATTCGCTCGTGACCAATGTCCACCAGCGTCCGCTCGACACCTCGAAGCAGATAGGCCTTCCTTTCCCGATCTCCCTCGATCCGCTCGCCCGCCTCCTCCTCTTCTTCCGGTTTCGCCCTCACCCATCTCGTTTTCCTTCTGAGACCTTATTTTTACCTTTGAAGACAGTTGTTCTCCATTTCACACTCAAACTGTAACAATAATAGTACATGAAACTAAAAATGCTTCAAGTGGATGACAACCACAAAGATGGAAGTGACGAATCCGTAACACTCCCCACCCTCAAGAAAAAAAGTTTGAACACAGTGAAAACTTTCTTTTCATGCAAAAATCCTCTTCAACAAACAAAAGAAAAACTCACACCCAAACACTACCAATCAACCTATGGCTGATCAACTCACGTGAGCAACAATAATTTATATTCCCCAGAAGAAAGCAACAAAACTTCCAAACAACCTACAGGAATTTTCAAAGTTCGTTCACTCTGGATAAAGCATCAGCAACGACATTGTCCCTGCCCTTTACATGCTCAATTTCCAAGTTGAACTCCTGCAAAGCCAAACTCCATCTCATCAACCTCTGATTTTTATTTTTCATTTTTTGAATGAAGGTTAAGGGGTTGTGATCAGTGAAGACTTTTAACTTTGGATTCTCTTGCACCCCGACTACAGGTGAGACAGGAACCATTTTTTCCACAGGCTTCCTCTCATAATATTTCTTCAGTCGGTTGACATGACACACTGACACAGCTGCCGCTTTTTCCTTCGGTCGGGAGTTGTCACCACGTAATCTGTTTCATTAACCATCCTTTCGATTGCATAGGGACCAAAATACCTAGCCTGCAGTGGCTGACCTGGAACAGGAAGCAACACTAACACTCGGTCCTCAGGACTGAAATTTCTTATCTGAGCTTTCTTGTCATGTCTCACTTTCATTTTATCCTGTGTCACTTTCAAGTTTCCTCTCGCAACTTCACAAGCCTTTGCAAATCTGTGCCTAACCGTTGACACATACTCTACCACTGTTGACTACAACTCCTCCTGTAGCCACTGTTCTTTCACCAATTTCAATGGTCCTCGAACGGTGTGTCCAAACACAAGTTCAAAAGGACTGAATCCCAATGACTCCTGAACAGATTCCCTCGTAGAAAACAGCAATAAGGGTATTCTCTCATCCCAATCCACGTCACATTCAAAACAATACGTTCTGATCATATTCTTCAATGTCTGGTGAAACCTTTCCAAGGCCCCTTGGCTCTCGGGATGGTAAGTACTTGATCTTACTTGCTCCACTCCCAACAGGTGTACCACTTGCTGAAAAAGCATTGACATGAAATTGGAACCCTGATCAGACTGGATGACCTTAGGTAGGCCAACCAAAGTGAAAAATTAAATCAAGGCCTTCAGAATAACTGCCGCAGTAAATTTCCAAAGAGGCACCACTTCTGGGAACCTCATGGAAGCGCACATAATGGTCAGCAAATACTGATGTCCAGCCTTAGTTTTAGGTAAATGGCCTACACAGTCAATAATGACGGCTGAATGGCTCTTATTGCAGGGGACTTTCTGATTAGGTTTTCCCACCAGCTGGCAAGAGTGGCAAGATTTACAGAACTCCGCCACATCACGTCGCAATCCTGGCCAGAAAAAATGTACCAAAATTATGTCACATGTCTTGTTCACTCCAAGGTGCCCGGTCAAAGCTGTCTCATTTGCCAAACTCAATATCTCCTTCCGGTACGGCGGTGGCACCACAATTTGTTCATGAACTTTCCACTCGTCATTTGCTGGCACCTCCGGTGGTCTCCATTTTCTCATGAGTATTTCCCCTTTCATGAAATAACCAAGAGGTACCTTCATAGCCTCTTCCTCTGTAATGGCTTTACCAATTAAATTCTGGAGCTCCGAATCTCTGTGTTGTTCATCAACAAGTCTCTTTCGGACAAGCACCGTCTGTTCAGCCTCGTTCTCAGATGTCTCCGACGGACACTCCATTTTCTCTGTTGGTTCAGATGCCACCTTTTTCTTAGGTTCCTTGATGTCACTCCCTTTCCTATTATCTCTTCCCGACTTTTCCTCCAATATCTCTATGGAACCCAAATCTACATCACCTTCCTTCTCCTTCTCTTCAGAGCACTTCCTACCCATAGCACGAGTCACTGCACAGGATGGAAAGATACCCGGAATCTCCTGCTCTAACTGTGCTGTGTTATTTTCCATACTGGGCTTTTCACCCAACATTGGATTACCAGAAACTCGAACCCTGGCCAAATCATTCCCAATAATAAAAGAAATTCCCTCTACAGGAAGAGTGGCTTGTAACCCCACAGTGACTGGTCCTGACACCAAATCAGACTTTAAATGGATGACATGAAGAGGAGCTTTAACATAGCCACCAACCCACTGTAAGAGAACACTAACCCCCGTTGCCGTCTTCTCCGACAATGGCAAAATGCCCTCAAGCATCAAAGATTGATGTGCTCCTGTGTCCCTCAATACCCTAACAGGTCTCTGGTTAGTTAAGTCCCCATCCAGTGACACAAACCCCTCGGAAATAAAAGGTTTGTAACCCTCTTGGACAAGGTCGTTCTGTGATGCCGTAACTTTGGCATGGGAGCTTTCACAAGCCACTATCCTCCAAGGACGATTTCTCGCATTGGCCAACGCATTCGGAGTTGCACTACCCTGACTCCGATCCTGATTTTCCCTTTTCAGGGCGTAAAATTGGGACATCAAATGCCCAGGTTTCTTGCAAAAAGCGCAAGTAGGCCCGGAGGAAAAACCAGTGGTCTGCCTCTGGCCCCCCGAAAGATAGGAATGCCTTGGAACTGCAGTCTTCTGATCCCTATAAGTCGCAGTATCAGATTTTTACCCAGAGTCCTCTCGAGACCGCCTCCATGAAAATTTGTCCTCCAAACCTGATTTACCGTAACTCCCCTGGCTAACTCTAGGCGGGAAGTTAGGTTTGTGGAACCCCATCCGGTGTGTCAAGGCATAGTCATCTGCCACTGTTGCTGCCTCATACAACTCCGGTACCTTTTTTTCATCCAGATGCACTTTAATGTCCACGTGGACACACTGTTTGAATTCCTCCACCAAGATCAATTGTCGTAAACGGTTGAAGTCTTTCCCAATCTCCTTCGAGTCACACCACCTATCAAACATAGTTTCCTTCATTCTGGCAAACTCCACATGGGTCTCACTCTCCCTCTTCCTGGCAATCCTAAATTTTTGTCGGTAAGCTTCAGGGACCAATTCATAGGCTTTGAGAATGGCTTTCTTCACTATCTCCTAATCTGCACATTGCTCAATCGGTAAAGCCGAATAGATATCTTGAGCTTTACCCACCAGAACACTTTGTACTAACATAGTCCATGACCCCACAGGCCATTTTAACATTTGAGCCACCTTCTCAAAGTGTAGAAAGAACTTGGTTACCTCCTTTTCATTAAAGGGTGGAACCAGCCTCACATGCCTACCAACATCCCATGAGTTCTGACTGGTTGTCGAACTAGCCGGCATGGATACTACTTCTCTCCGTTCCCACAGTAATTCAAGCTCCTTGAGTTTAAGTTCCCTCTGATACTCCATGTCCCATTCCTTTAACTCCCTTTCGGCTCTCCTTTCCTCTGCTCTTTCCTCTGCTCTTCTCTCCTCAAGTTCTCGTTCCTGTTCTGCTCTTTCCTTTTCTGCTTTCCATTCCAACTCTTTTTACCTTTCCTGGCTCTGCAGTTGCATCTCCATTTCCCGGAGCTCCATATTTCCTTTTTCCTCTGGTAACCAATCCAATGCTACCTCTTCCCATGTTCCTTGTCCCACTAGAGATTCTACCACCAATGTCTGAATCTCTGCTTCCTTCATACTAACTCGGACCACCAAGTTATAATATTTGGCCAGTATCATAAGTTCCGATCTTTTTAACGACTGGAATTGTCCCTCGTTAGGGGACGTCGCAAACTTTTCTACTTCAAACACCATTGTGACTATTAGTTAGCACCTGTTAACCTTCACAAAAAATTTTCAAATTAAAAAAAAAAAAAATTTGGGAATGTTAGAAAATTTAAAATTTGGGAATTTTGGGAATGTTCGGGAATTCTATCCCGGACCCCCCCCCCCCCCCCCCAATTTCTGTTACGTGCTCCTCCCCAAACCCCGGCCACGGTGTACCTCCGAGCCCCGAAAGGAGTCACGGCAGAAAGATGTGTTATTATGTGTGCCAATGACCAATGGTGAAACCACACCAATCAATTGTTACAAAAATCAAGTATTGTATTAAAACCACACAATAATAACAAATAATGCACGTACAAGAAAACCTCACTTGCACAGCAAACACCATATAATTTCTATGATGGTACCACCAGTTTCCTGAATCAATAACTCACGGTATTCCCACGTGAGCAATCGGTAACATCCCCCAAAGTCACTGTGTCACGATACCAGGCCAAAGTCGATCCCCTTGGCTCTCGCGATCACAAGAAAAGGTCGTACTGAGACCTGAACCCAGAACGGCTAACAGTCGACGCTGCAGAAGAGGCGCTTGATGAGGTGTCGGGCCGACGTCGGTCCGGTAAAAGTTCACCCAAAAGGCGACTGGGAATTCACACCTTCGGTTCACCAGACAATGACGCTGAGATGAACGATCAGCGGCTCCCAAGCGGAGAACCACGAAGAACCGCGAGTTCCCAAGCGAAATCCACGACACACACGAGAACCAGGCGAAGGGCTGGTGCGAGGTGAAATGGCTGGTGCGAGGTGAAATTGCGGTGATCTCCAGCGATGATTCACTTTCCGAACCAAAAGCAAAACCCGTCACGCAGGTTTATTTGCCACAGCAATAATGACACTGTCACAGGAATCCCTTTCCCAGGGAAACCAATATTCGCTCGTGACCAATGTCCACCAGCGTCCGCTCGACACCTCGAAGCAGATCAGCCTTCCTTTCCCGATCTCACTCGATCCGCTTGCCCGCCTCCTCCTCTTCTTCCGGTTTCGCCCTCACCCATCTCGTTTTCCTTCTGAGACATTATTTTTACCTTTGAAGACAGTTAGCTCCATTTCACACTCAAACTGCAACAATAATAGTGCATGAAACTAAAAATGCTTCAAGTGGATGACAACCACAAAGACGGAAGTGACGAATCCATAACATCAGTTACCAAGTTTAAGAAGTGTGTTCAGTTACCAAGTTTAAGAGGTGTGTTCAGTTACCAAATTTAAGAGGTGTGTGCAGTTACCAAGTTTAAGAGGTGTGTTCAGTTACCAAGTTTAAGAGGTGTGTGCAGTTACCAAGTTTAAGAGGTGTGTTCAGTTACCAAGTTTAAGAGGGGTGTTCAGTTATGTTTCTTAATGCACCTTTTCCTCTCGTTGAAATTGTTGTTGCGCATGGTGCTCTAAACTCTAACGTTGCTCATAAACTTCGTAAATCTGCGTTTTGCTTTTGTCTCGTATTGTTCACAATAATTAAATTTGTGTCTCACAAAGATTAAAAAAAAAAAAAAGCCCTAACCCAAATTGACGTCACAATGGGAGTATCGGAGACGATGCTTGATTGAGGTCGAAGATTGGGGTGGAAATAGGCCTACCTGAAATGGAGGAGGTTTGAAGAAGGAGCAGGAGAAATACCAAGCATCTCGTCCTCCTAAACCCCACAAATGGCCTGCCTGGCCTCCATTCCCCACAGATGTGAATGTGGCAACAGTGACTTCATTATTATCGGTGGATATTTCCAAAGGCCGAGTCAGGCTGTAAAATGAGAACAACACGTTTAAAGCAAAGGAAAGAACCCATTTGTGCCTGACAATCTGACATAATACGTACAGCTTTGCTGTCATAACTACAACAGAGGACTGAAGGAGCTGTGCTCCAACTCGAATCGAAAGAATGGACGCGACAAAAAGCTGGAATTCGTCCGAGTTTCTTTATTGCATCAAATCAACTCGGGTAAACTGAAAAGCCCGTTTATCGGGCAGCATTATATACAAGCACTCGAATATCTCATGCCGGAGCGTTTGCCCTTAAAAGGCGTGACTGGGCGTGTCCGGGAGACCTGGGCGAGTCTGGACATGCCCGGGAACGGCGAGACTGGGTGTCGCCGGACGGGCCGGGCGTGCCTGGACATGCCCGGGAACGGCGAGACTGGGTGTCGCCGGACAGGCCGGGCGAGCCCGGGAAAGGCGAGTCCGGGCATGCCCGGGAAAGGCGAGTCTGGGCATGCACGGGAAAGGCGAGACTGAGCGTCTCCGGACGGGCCGGGCGAGCCCGGGAAAGGCGAGTCTGGGCATGCCCGGGAACGGCGAGACTGGGTGTCGCCGGACGGGCCGGGCAAGCCCGGGAAAGGCGAGTCCGGGCATGCCCGGGAACGGCGAGACTGGGTGTCACCGGACGGGCTGGGCGAGCCCGGGAAAGGCGGGTCCGGGCATGCCCGGGAAAGGCGAGACTGAGCGTCTCCGGACGGGCCGGGCGAGCCCGGGAAAGGCGAGTCCGGGCATGCCCGGGAACGGCGAGACTGGGTGTCGCCGGACGGGCCGGGCGAGCCTGGGAAAGGCGAGTCCGGGCATGCCCGGGAAAGGCGAGTCCGGGCATGCCCGGGAAAGGCGAGACTGAGCGTCTCCGGGCGGTCTGGGCGAGCCCGGCACAGCGATCGCTCCGTGGTTGCGTCCTCGGCAGGTGTAAGGCGATTGTGTATGTTCAGCGGCAACCGCTACAGGACAACATAACTGCTATGTCATAACTACATAACTACATTACTTTGTCATAACTTTGTAACTACACGCAAGTCATAACAGAGGTAACAAACGATTCATGTAAAATTGAGACAATCACGTCGTGATGCATCACGTGCAATGGAGCAATATCACGTGATCCACGTTCTTCTTCTTCTTCAAGCCTGAATCTGATCGATTGGTGGTTCGACATGGGATCGGTATTCCAGACACAAAGAGATGCAAACACAGAAAATGACATTGCAATGTATCTATATCTACCTGTGTCAAATTTTCACCCAGCAAAGCTTCAGCCCAATGGCAGCACACCGATACCCATGATGGTACAGGGAGGGGGAGAATGGTCTCTTCTTCTTTTTTATAGATGGACACAAACATGCTGAGGGAAAATGTAGGGGAAAAATTACAACAAAATATAACTAGTAATAGGCGTCCACAGCCATCCTTGACCCTCTTGTAGAATGTCGGCCTCCCTTTTCCACCTTTATTACCCTCGCCTGATGAGAAGGTATTGCATTTGAGTCCATTTGTTACTTGGCAAAACCAAAAAATAATTGACAAGTATGTTGATCACTCCGGTTTGTGTGTTTGTGTGTGTGTGTTTGTGTTTTTGTGTATGTTTCTGTGTGTATGTGTGTGTGTGTGTGTGTGTTTGTATATGTGTGTTTGTATATATATATGTGTGTGTGTGTGTGTGTGTGTGTGTGTGTGTGTGTGTGTGTGTGTGCGTGTGTGTGTTTGTATATGTGTGTTTGTATATATGCGTGTGTGTGTGTGTGTGTGTTTGTATGTGTGTGTGTGTGTGTTTGTATGTGTGTGTGTGTGTTTGTGTGTGTGTGTGTGTGTGTGTGTGTGTGTGTGTGTGTGTGTGTGTGTGTGTGTGTGTTGTGTATGTTTCTGTGTGTGTGTGTGTGTGTTTGTACGTGTGTGTGTGGTGTGTTTGTGTGTGTATACACGTGTGTGTGTGTGTGTGTGTGTGTGTGTGTGTGTGTGTGTGTGTGTGTGTGTGTGTGTGTGTGTGTGTGTGTGTTGTGTATGTTTCTGTGTGTGTGTGTGTGTGTGTGTGTGTGTGTGTGTTTGTATATGTGTATTTGTACAGTATATAAATGTGTGTGTGTGTGAGTGTATGTATGTGTGTATGTGGTGTATTTGTGTGTGTATATACGTGTGTTTGTGTGTGTGTGTGTGTGTGTGTGTGTATACGTGTTTGTGGGTTTGTGTGCGTGTTTGTGTGTGTTTGTGCGTGTGTTTGTGCGTGTGTTTGTGCGTGTGTTTGTGTGTGTGTTTGTGGGTTTGGCTGTCTGCTCAGTTATACTTGCCGACAGGTCACAATTTTAAACCGATCTTCACGAAACTTCACCAAATGGTAGAGTTCGTCGTCTGACAAAATCCAAATATATTTATTAGGTCAAAAGGTCAAAAAGTCAACCTAGGCCAAAGGTCAACCATTTTTCTTCAAAATTCTAAAATCCTCAATTTTCATCCGATTGACTTGAAATTTGAAAAGGATTTACATATCTGGTCACTGAATTCAACCACTAACTATTTTGGAGATCAACATTGGCCAAAAGGTCAACATAGGCCAAAAGGTCAACAACCTTTTCAAATTTTTGAAATCCTAAATTTTCATCCGATTGACTTGAAATTTGAATAGGATTTTCATATCGGCGAACTGAATTCAACCACCAACTATTTTTGAGATGAACATTGGTCACAAGGTCAACATAGGCCAAAGGTCAACAATTTCAAATTTCTAAAATCCTAAATTTTCATCTGATTGACTTGAAATTTGAATACGATTTTCATATCAGCTTACTGAAACCAACCACCAACTATTTTTGAGGTCAACATAGGCCAAAAGGTCAACATAGGCCAACATAGGCCAACAACATAGGCTCTATTATTCTGTGATTGATGCTGTGAAGAGGAACAGGTTGAGATGGTTTGGTCATGTGTTGAGGAAGGATGAAAGTGACTGGTTGAGAAGAGTGATGGAAATGAATGTAGCAGGAAGTAGAGGACGGGGAAGACCGAGAAAGACTTGGCTAAAGATGGTGGAAGAAGAAATGCGGGCAAGGGGGTTAACAAGGAGAGATGCAGAAAATAGGGCAAGATGGAGAAGATTGTCATGGGGACCACAAGGCTAACCCCCGCTCTAGTAGGGAAAATGGCCTTAAAATGCATGTTGTTTGTGTTGTACTGAGTGCCATTCTACTTTGTTCTGTTTTGCCAAGTGTCGCTCTCCGAGTGATTTTTCATATGTTTGTCTGTCTGTTTGTTTGTCCGCACAGAATAAATGATTTTCTCTGCATCTGATTGACAGGATTGACTGCAACATGTTTGACCCCTCAAAATTTTATTTTCTGATTGACAGGAAGTTTTCACCATAGGTTCCACTCCACCTGTATAATTTTTTAATGATAATTATGACGTCATAGTTCACGTGGTATGGGCGCCATCTTTGAAAAATGTTGCACCTCTATATCTCGGAAACCGCTCCAAGGAAAATAAAAATGAAACATGGTTCATAGTAAAGAACTCTGCATGAGGAATAAGTGTTGTTAATGATGACGCCATTGATGTCTTAATTATGACATCATAATTTGACAAGTTCAACGCTTAGTCTGATCAGTTTGAAATTTATTGAGTGTGATCTACGCAACAATTATATTAGAGAATGTAAATGTATGATGTCATTGGTCTCATGGTCTGGCAGCCATATTGGATCAAAGAAAAAAAACCCTTAAAAAACAGAACAGTTGGCTCGCACCAAGCTGACTGCACTGGGTAAGTATTCTATGAATACCAACTCGTTATTGATCTGTATCGGAAATATTTTTTTGTATTTACATCATTGTTCAGAACTGTCACAAATATTCTGAAATCTGCTTTTCTTTGGAACAGGGTTTGTGGATCTTCTGCTTTTCTGTTAGTGACAGGCCTGAGGCCTTTTCGTCGAGTACCTCGATTTTCCTGAAATTTTCTGTGGTGAAAGTAAGTTCATGGTCGTGATACTCGCTCTGGATAAATTAATTGTTTTCCCTTCGACTCATTTGCAATTTCCTCGTGTTTCGTGCACTTGGCTGTGACCCTCTTACAGATATTTTCTTTGTTAACAAATGGAAACAATCACAACATCCATGGATCTATCATTTACAAATCGTCTTTCACAAACAAAAGCAGAGTTTCCACTTGGTGTGTTGAACAGTGCAACAACAAACAAAAGTTGCTTCCTCAAAGTAAGATGTGCATTCATTTATACATATTACAGGCCATGAGCTACCACTTTGGACAAAAATGCCAACAATAAGGCAAAAGAGCCACATACTAAAGTTTCAAGTTTTTTTGTTTTTTTTTGTATACAAGATCGAGGCTCGTGTAAAAGCCAACAATGATCACAATAAAAGACAAACTGACACATAAAACATGCAATAAAGGGAGCGGGAGGTAAGATGGGGAGAGAGAGGGAAGCACACAAGTGCAACAGTAGAGAACAGGGACATCGGGAGATCTGTGGGAGGGAGAGGGCTTGGGGGGAGGAGGCATGGGAAAGGGGGGGGGGGGAGTGGAAGCTGTACGCAACCTTCAGAATCCTAGCTATCATCTTTTCCGGTCCTGAAAACTGAGTCGCCCCCGGAACCATCGTGCGACTCCTCATCTGGGCCCGGCTGCTAGAAGCTATCCAGTGGATAGATGTAATGCACCAATGTATGAGTATATTTATCCACAGGATAGGCTTATCCAGGCTTCTAGCAACCGGGCCCTGGTGCCTCTGCTCCAATGATACGTCTCCCGCTGCTGGCTCCAGCCAATGACTTCGGGCTACTCAAATACTACAGACCGACTTCACTGAGCACACAAGACAGGTCACACAGGCGCTGCATCTCATCCTGTCTGTGATCCAGAAGTCATCAGTGAACTGGTGGACTTCTACCAGGATGACCTACAGTCACCAATAACAGTTGACACAGAGGTGCACAGCCTGCACATAAAGTTGAAGGCAAGACAGCATCAGATGTCCAAGCACAGCTGCAAAAACCCTCAAACAGACAGACAGATCATTCTTCCCAAACATCCACTGCCTGATGAGTCTCCTCTGCACAATGCCCTTCTCTCTGTCAGACAACAGAGATGTCAAACAGACAGAACAATGCACAATGCCTGCACAATGCCGGAGTCTGACAATGTCTCTTCTGCACATATTGTGAGTGTGAGCGATCCGTTTAGTCTAGTAGGAAGACTAGGTCCCTCTGCACCCCCCGGAGATATACTTCTAATCAGTGTTTCTAGATTGGAAAAAATGTGTAGAAAATGACTAGCTATGGCCCCAAGCTGAAAAAATGTCCCACATACCATTTTTATGCAAATTACTGCTGCAAATTTTATGCAAAATTATGCAAATTTTATGCAAATTTTTGATGAGGAGTAGAGTTGAGGGGTCTTTGAGGGCTTCATCGAGGTGCTCTCGGTTGCAAGACTGGGTCATTCTGAGAAGCACAGCAGGGTCAGAGATCATGATGTTCTCCTCCTCAGTGAATCTCTCCATCAACAGCCTCTCCATTGCCTCACACACTGTTTTGAGGCAAAAGAGGGACTTTGCGTAGGCCTTTCCACTGAGAACACCTTTGAGAGATCCACTTGTTACTAGTTGTGCCTCAAAGAGAATCTCTGCATATCCAGAACCACGCATCTTGTGTCCAGTGAGCATCCCGATGTAGTTCATGGATGTGTGGAAGGGTCCAATCGTTACTACATGACTAGCAAATTCATTTGGCCAGCGCCAGATGATGGGAAGGGCTTTCATGCAGACACCCAGATCAAATGTATTCAGGACCCATCTCTGACCCACCTCAGCAGTTGCTGCCTCGGAACGCTTCAGTAGCTCACGAACAACTGCGTTGTCTGTGATCGGTTGGTGGATAGGCGTGCAGTAGTCGACTGTTGATTTGCTGGGTGGGGGAGAACCAGTTGCAGAGGTGAAACCCCCTAGCCCAGGCACAGGCTGCAGGCCATTGCCATGCCATGCAGGCACCAGGCACAGACCGATCACAGACAACGCAGTTGTTCGTGAGCTACTGAAGCGTTCCGAGGCAGCAACTGCTGAGGTGGGTCAGAGATGGGTCCTGAATACATTTGATCTGGGTGTCTGCATGAAAGCCCTTCCCATCATCTGGCGCTGGCCAAATGAATTTGCTAGTCATGTAGTAACGATTGGACCCTTCCACACATCCATGAACTACATCGGGATGCTCACTGGACACAAGATGCGTGGTTCTGGATATGCAGAGATTCTCTTTGAGGCACAACTAGTAACAAGTGGATCTCTCAAAGGTGTTCTCAGTGGAAAGGCCTACGCAAAGTCCCTCTTTTGCCTCAAAACAGTGTGTGAGGCAATGGAGAGGCTGTTGATGGAGAGATTCACTGAGGAGGAGAACATCATGATCTCTGACCCTGCTGTGCTTCTCAGAATGACCCAGTCTTGCAACCGAGAGCACCTCGATGAAGCCCTCAAAGACCCCTCAACTCTACTCCTCATCAAAAATTTGCATAAAATTTGCATAATTTTGCATAAAATTTGCAGCAGTAATTTGCATAAAAATGGTATGTGGGACATTTTTTCAGCTTGGGGCCATAGCTAGTCATTTTCTACACATTTTGTCCAATCTAGAAACACTGATTAGAAGTATATCTCCGGGGGGTGCAGGGGGACCTAGTCTTCCTACTAGACTAGTTAGCAGATTGAGACGTCTTAAGACATACATGCAATAAGACTTATACAGCAATGTGTGAAGATCTGATGAATGGCCTTCCACTAACGCACATTCACTGTGGTGTGGACTTAGATTCGAATGGCATCATTGATGACGTTACAAGGCGAAATCCACAGATCGTGGAACTTCGCCCCTAAAGGTTTTCTGGATCCGCCCCTGTGTAGGGTGTCCAGGAAAAAACAAGTTACACACAAAATCCCAAGGGACAAGCTCTATCAAATAAGTAACCAAATACATGGAGCAGGCAGGATAGTTTGGAGGTAATATGCACACTCCGCTTTGAGCTGTGGGATCGAATGCTGACCCAGATATAAACTGTCATCCTGGTGTTTCAGACGCAAGGAGAGGCATCAATGTGTGTCCCTCTGATGGATGTTAAACCGATGTCTCATCTGTTGGCATTTGTTGGTGGACGTTGTCGATCCCACGGTGTCATTTGCTAATGCAGAGCGATAAAGGTGAGGGGAGGGAGAGGTTGAAGGTTTGGGTTGGGGAGAGGGGGATGAGGGAGGAGGAGTGGAAGGGAGGAGAAGGAGAGAGGGGAGGGGAGAGATATATACTGCATATAGACCCCTTTGTTGCATTTGGGAGGATTTTGGGAGGAGCTTTGACAGATTCCTTCATTTTGAGGGTGGGGGGAAGGGTGTGGGAAGGGAATGAGGCGAAATTTACCCTTGCGAAAAGTGTTTAACCTCAGCGTTGCTCAGCTAAATAGGAAATCGGTTTCGAAACCAAAGCGTTCAGAATCATTGGAATCTCCCGTGATGAAGCTAACTCCAAGGGCCTCTCACTCACTCATCGCAGGCAGGTTGTTGGTCTTTCTGTCTTCCACCAACTCCTCTCCGGCCTTGTTCCTCCAGCTCTCTCTGGGCTCTGTCCCCCAAATATTCCTACAGGTCGCACAAGATCTGCCTGCAACCCTCTTATGGTCAAACTGCCAAAATCAAGACTCTCTGCTCACATTCACTCCTTCATTCCTCTTTTCTCCAGCCTCTGGAACAAACTCCCTCACTCTCTTCAATCCCACTCCACCCTCCAGGTCTTTAAAACGGCTGTTCACCACCATCTCTCATCTTCGCCAATCCAAAACCTTGATCTTTTCTACCCCCGCTAATTCACCCCACACCCACTTTTTTAAATACCGACTTCTTTCCTGGAAGTTCTAGCAGTGTTCATGTGTTTTATACCTCTCCCACCCCATTCCCATGCCTCCTCCCCCCAAGCCCTCTCCCTCCCACAGATCTCCTGATGTCCCTGCTCTCAAATGTTGTACTTGTGTGCTTCGCTCTCTCTCCCCATCTTGTCTTCCGCTCCCTTTATTATATGTTTTGTGTGTCCGTTTTTTTTTTTTGTCATTAATGTTATCTCTTACACGAGCCTCGATCTTGCATACAAAATATATATATATATTAGGGTGGTGCTCAAAATAATTTAAAAAAAATATTTACTGGGACATGGCTTTATGTTGTTCCTTTTGTTCCAAAATGAAAAGACACCAAATATGAAAGCAATCTGATTTTATTTAGGGGTGCCACATCAGCCTTCAAACTAAAGGTGTCTACAAAACTTTTCTATATATGGATCGAAAGCAAAACCAGAAGTTTGTTTTATGAAAATCCACCCTCCACTCACTTTCTTTGTATTCTAGCAAACACAAGTTACAATAGCTGCACAAATAGCACTATATTGCTATGAAAACTCAAATTCAATGATAACAATCCAAATGTTCAGTTCATAAAATGAAGAGACACCATATCACATAATATTAAAAAACCCAAATATAATGAGAAATGTAACTCCTATTTCTGGGCCTGTTTCACCACTGTTGCCTTCTTGGCATCGGGGTACATCTTCCTGTGAGCAGCAACAACTTGGAGCAGAGCTTGCTTTTGCTCTTCATCCTTTGTAAGGAGCTTATTGTAGTCTTGTATCAATGCGACACCCCTTTCTGCCCTGTCGTTCACCACGACTAAGCCACTGGCGGCTTTCTTTGCTTCCTGAAAGCTGGTTTCTTGCTCCCATGAACCAGGATCCTTATCCATCCAATCAGTTGGGGTCCCTAAGATGCTGAAGAAATGCTTGGTGTGTTTTGTTATGAGGCCAGCGATTGACAGGGCGGTTCCTCGTTTGATAGCTGGTCTCTTTGGAGAGGGGTTTTCACCGTCATTTTTCAATGCTTCAATCATATTGATCTTGCTTTCTTTGTCAATTCTGGTGTCAAAGAATGCAAATGCCACTAGTACTGGGCTCATGTACCACGTGTGGCGGCCAAGTGCCTTCAAGGCTGCCTGAGCCATCTTCTGATTGATTTGTTCAAACTTTTCCAACTTCTTGAAGAGGTTAATGTCATTCAGGGGAGCCTCAATAGCTTGTGGAGCCCGAAACCAAGCCTGTACATACACAAGGCAGACAAAAATGTTGAAGGCTCGGAGTTCTCTCGCCTCTCGAAGTGTCAAGTGGAACTCTGACCGAAACATGAACACCTGTAGTGAATATAGTGCTTTTGCCATCCATCTGGCTTTGTGCATTGCTCCTGGAGCCATGATCCGGATTCCACGAGGTGGGATTCCTCCCATGTAGATGACAGTCAGTTCTAGGAGTTCACGATAATCATCTCGTGGCTGCTGATCTTTCAAACACACAAGAACGTTTTTGCTTCCAACACAGTGTCTACAGATCCCATTGAAGCCTTCCTCTCTGAGAATTGATCGTGAAGAAACTTCCTGTCCTCGGGGTTGGTGATTATGGCCTCCGAATCTGCATGCCTAAGATCAAACGTCTTCTCCAAGGAGGCCTTGAAGGATGCTTCCTTTTTCTCTTGGGTCGCACCACCCCGCTTTGCACCTTTTTGGAGGCTCCTCCATTCTTCATATAGCCTCTCCAAACGATGGATGCAGTGCTGCTTAGTCGTTGTAGGTAGGTGAGCTTTTTCCCAGAACTTCACAACCTCTTCAATGGTGAGGGTTGCACTCTCCCGGGCAGTGCGATTCTCCTTCTTCAGGTGATGGAAAAACAGGACAAGAGATTGATGCACAGTCGGGAGCTTGGCACCTTTGATGGCATCTCCAGAAGTGGACCCAATGAGATACACATTATCCTGAGCCCGAGTTTTCAATGAAACACTGGTACTAGCACATGCCATATCTGCAAAACACGCAAGAATGTGGGTAAAATCCTGTTAATTCTTACTCCACAGGGTCACTCTCTACAAAAGAGCCACAGTCAATAAGTTAGGCCTACATATTACACACTAAAAAAGCGTATCCCTGACCCCGGGAACCTGTACAAAACATGCATGAAAATTGCCCAGATAGTGATCATAGGAAGTCTCAAAACTGTATGTATAATATATGATATATATATAATGTATAATGTGTATTTATGTATATTTATTATTTAATGTATATTTACTATATATTTATTTTTAATATTATATTTAATGTATATATATAATTATGTATTTATTTTGTGTATACAGCCCAAAAAATGGGAATTCCTATTTTTGCATGGGGGAAAATTCATCACTGATGTGGCACCCCTAAATATTATTGGATTCCATTCAAATTTGGTATGGTTTCCTTTGACACCAAAAGCAACAAACATAGACCATGTCCCGGAGAAAATCTGCATTTTGCTTTTTTGAAGCCCACCCTAATATATATACATGTATATTGCAATACCCTCTGCCACCACCACGAGGTGGCGATACCTGGTACACATTTACATGGAGAAATAATGCCACCACCCTCCCATCCCCCCCCCTAAACCCCCGACCCCCCACACACCCCAGCCTAAGGCCCCGGCCACATAGCCTATGTTACCTCTCCCCCCCGCCCCCCCCCCCCCACACCCATAAAGTTGTATTTGTATCCCAAGTTTGGAGTCTGTAATCAAAAGATGTGGCTGTGCATAGAACACATGCAAACAGAGAGAGAAAGGGATTTTTGCCTTTTATAAATATAGATGTGCATGTATATATATATATATATACATACAGTAGCATTTTATGCGAAATAATTTTGCGGGTCACAAAGCTTCTTACTTCGAAAGATGGGAATCATCAATAACAAAGGATTTTGTGTCTTCTGATGATATTCAAACCAACAACAAATGGTTCAATTTGAGAAATGTCTGCAAAACGTTTGCGGAATCACAATTTTAATTCTTGTTTCATGTGTTTCATCAGGGAATGGATGACCTTAAAACAGGGCCCAAAGTCCTTTGAAATCATCATCTTTCTGGTTGAATTTATTGTTTTTGAAGATTTTGAGATCGTAAATAATGTTACATGTAAGTGGAGGATTTTGAAAAACACTATTAACGAAGGTGAAGGATCCCTCTTTCTATTGGAAACTTTGCACTCCATGTTCAACATTTGTATTATCCTCCCCTTCTCGTACCCGTTCACGTACGATGTCCGATGTAATTATAGCCTAGAGAGTGGGGATCAGAGCTGCCTTGCGGATGTGCATGCATCATTCTGGCTCGGCCATCATGGACGCTGTGCTGTCTGAGCCAAGCTAAAAGTAGCTCAGGCAGAGAGTGTCAAACGCAAGAATTTGATGACTTTGACATGCAGAAAGAGAGTGAACTAGTTGCATGTTCTTTCAAGAGGCAACTTGTTTGTTTTCATTTAAATCATTTTCTCCTTTGTCATTTTGAATATCCCTTGAGTGCTCTGGTTGTGATCAGAGATGGTGAGTTTATTTGAATGTTAGAAAAAAAAATGAAACTCATTGGTCTTTATTTCATGACACCTGAAACTGCGAGCAATCGTTATGAGATTCAGGCATTTTGAAATTGTTGGGTAATGTGGAATTATAGCTTCGTTTCAAAATGATATTGATATCCTCTTTGTGGCCTTGATGTCACATCATGACTCCTGTCATGTGGCCATCTGCTTTCATGTTGTGAAATATTTGGAGCAACGTTCTTTTTGGATGTGGGATGCCATGCATGGAACACTCCACTAGCTATTCTATGTGTCACCCAACTATTCTGTACTATCGTCCAAATACTTTAAGTCAAAATATGGTCCGACCTTAAACAAATTGCTATAAAGTTTGTTTTTTTGGGGGTTTTTTTGTATACAAGATCGAGGCTCGTGTAAGAGCTAACATTAATCACAAAAAATAAAAGCGGACACATAAAACATGTAATAAGGGGAGCGGTGGACAAGATGGGGAGACAGGGGGAAGCACACAAGTAAACATTTGAGAGCAGGGACATTGGGAGATCTGTGGGAGGGAGAGAGCTTGGGGGGAAGCGGCATGGGAAGGGGGGTGGGGGGTGGGAGAAGTATAAAACACAAGGACACTGCAAGGACTTCCAGGAAATAAGTTGGTATTTCAAAAAAGTGCATCTGGGGTGAATTAACGGGGGTAGAAAAGATCAAGGTTTTGGATGGGGAGAGACGAGAGTTGGTGGTGAACACCTATTTTAAAGACCTGGAGGGAGGAGTGGGATTGAAGAGAGTGAGGGAGTTTGTTCCAGAGGCGGGAGAAAAGAGGAATGAAGGAGTGGAGATAAGCAGAGAGGCTTGATTTTGGCAGTTTCACCAGAAGAGGGTTGCTGGCAGATCTTGTGCGACCTGCAGGAATATTTGGGGGACAGAGCCCAGAGAGAGCTGGGGGAGCAAGGCCGGAGAGGAGTCGGTAGAAGACAGAAAGACCACCTACCTGCCTGCGGTGAGTGAGTGAAAGGCCCTTGGAGTTAGCTTCATCGTGGGAGATTCCAATGATTCTGAAAGCTTTGGTTTCAACAGCGTGAAGACGAGCTAGGTGTGAGGCAGGAGCACCGGCCCATAGGGGAGAGCAGTATTCCATAGAGCTGCGGATGAAAGCCTTGTATGTGGTGAGGAGCTCAGGTGTGCCAAGGAAGGACTTCACATGACGGAGGATGCCCAGTCGGCGACTGGCTTTGGAGGCCAGATTTGAAATGTGGTTTTCCCAGGAAAGATCATGGCAGATAGTGAGACCCAAAAGCTTGAGCGACAGAACTTCTTGGAGAGGATTGTTGAGAAAGTATATGCAAGGGTTGTCCGGCAGGTCTTTTCAGAGAGACATAGTAAGAGTGTGAGATTTGTCAGGATTGAAAGACATGTTGACAGGATTGAATCCCAAGATAAATTATTTTGTGGTTTATTCATCGACCATTGCCCTCCAACCGATCAAAGGTATAGATAATGAGGAGGCTACAAATCAGCTATATAAACATACCTTTATAAAATCCACTTCATCAGCTATTGTCCATCAGTAAATTACATTTTCCATTGCATGGCATATCACATGTTAAGTGTCACATCCTTTGGCATCACAGTCAATCTCAATCTTGTGTATGACAAATTACAGCTCACAGATCTAAGTCTGAGTTGGAGGGCCAAGTCACAGCACTGTCTGTTAGGTGGATTGCCCTAAATCCTTCATCAAAATTCATCAAATTTCTGATTAATATTCTGATTTGGGTCACCACATTGATATGCTGAGCTGTCTTTGAAATTCCATTTGTGGAGGTGGTGTGATGTCCTTGAATGGAGAGTGCGGATCCTGTTGAGCGCAGACCACTGTTTCCAGGGGATGTCAAAACCTGGCGGGTCTTCTGTCGGCTCACTCGCCAGTTATTTGGTACTAATGTGGGTGTCTGTCCAGAGATTGAGCGACCTGTGCTTTAACCCCAATTATAGTGGGGATACATTTCATGAAGCAAAATATTTATGTCAACGACTTTAAAGGTGGAGAGAACTAGGTTGGTAAACATGTCCAGGAAATATGCACACAGACATGAGACCACCTTTAGAGGCCATTTTTCCCCACAGAGCAGGGGTTGGCCTTTTTCGGGCACCGTGGTCCCCTTTTTGAAGCGATGTTTTATGGTCCAGATGCCCTTCATGCCACCAACCCTGTTGGTCCCTCTTGCGACACACAGGGAATTACCAGTGAGCTGGTGCTCAATTTGCCGACCTGGGAAGGATGACAGGATGAGTTCAACCCTCCTGGTGTTAATTCAGCGATCGACCAGGATTCGAGCCCAGGATCCTAGGATCCCAAGCCGGCACCCTAACCGCTAAGCCAACACCAGGCTATATGTACACAGACATGCTATACAAATATATCATTCAACACAATGGCACATATTTATCTCTGGTTTTTGCAGCTCTCTAAGTGATTAAACTCCAAAGCATTTGCAGGTCACTCTTTCCGAACAGTCTCTGATTCATCCTTCTAACTAGAAGGGCACCCGGTAGAGAGCATATACCTTCGCCAGACTGAACAGTTTACGTTTTGTATCCTACTGATAGATCAGATATGGATTTGGACCCGAACTAAAATCTAATCATCTTGTTCTTGTCACTTACCCAACTCATCCACCAGGTTTTGGCCGAATCCGTCCATAACCTTTTGAGATATCATAGGGGTCAAAACATAGCCTCCATCCACCTTCGGCGGCGGAGGTAATAAATGGTTTAATTTTCTCTTTCATCGTATAATAAGAGACGGAATGAGCATTCAATGTCTTTATATTTTCCAGCCGTTCTTTATATACATTCTGAGGAATGTTATGTTGGTTTCCATCTTTAAAATTGATTGTTTTCTTGGTTTACATTTCTCTTACTTGTGGATCTTTTTATAGCAATCCCAAGTTTGCTTGTCGACGCAATGTCTTCTAGGGGGTAACTTTGCATATTATCTCCCATATAAAACACAATGTCAGTTTGTGTGTTTGTACAGATGTCTGTCCCCCTTCATAAGGGTAGGTTTTAAAGGCCAATCTTTTAACACAAATGTGTGTTCACTGCGGTCTATTTTTTGAGAGGATAAAGCAAACTCGAAAAACATTTTCCATAAAAGAGTAATTATGTTTCTTCTACTGGAACTGTAGACGGTGGCTTGCAGTCCGAGCCTCAATGGCGGTGTACAGAAGCGTTTTTTAAAATAACAATAAATACAAGGTGTAGGAAGGTGAAATTCACTGCACATGATGTGCAACACGCACAGAGTAAAAACAAGTGTTCATTTACATCCATAGGATGTCTAATAAATAAAGAAGATATAAGCACATCTGACACTAGGCCGAGGCTTCAGACTTTGGCATGGTCATGAGGCTGCACGATCAAAAAGTTTGCCATTTCTCAGATGGATGTGAAGCTGGGAGTTGTTGTTGCTGTTGCTGTTGTTGTGTAGTCCCAAACAGTTCTCTCAAACAACCCCGCGACACTGAGACAGCCAATCAATCTCGCAGGAGCGATCCAGGATGGTGTACCCCACCTTCATGAAGTAAGGGCCACGACAGAATTAGAGAGAGCGAGAGAGAAAGAGAAAGAGAAAGAGAAAGAGAAAGAGAGAGAGAGAGAGACAGAAAGAAAAAAAAAGAGAGCCAGAGATAAGTGGGAAAGGGCATGTCCATGGGGACCGATCGGCACTCTGACCGTGACCGCGCTGCCCTGACGAATCCAGGCAGCAGGAAAGAATGTGTAAGATTTGCCCCCCGGGCCCCGACTTGCATTAGGGGGTACAACTATCACGAAGCGTGTTTCCTAAATCGGAGGGGAGTTATCACCAACACCCTGGCTAAGTTCGAAATTCATGCCGCCCACAGGCGGTCATCAGGCCTGGTCAGCTGATTTGTGAAAGACATAGGCCAAAATCTTTCCCTGGCCGATCACACAAGAAAGTGGGAATTTTTTTGAGTTTTTAAGAAAAATAGTCTTGCCACATACCATACTCATCTCATCTGGACAAACCATGAGACAAAAAATTCAAATCCTCACCGCCACTACTTCCGAATGAGAAGCCCTTTGTTTTGCTAACCGTTGAACATGTGGTGTGGTGATTGTTTAATTGAAAACTTGTGGTGCTATGAAAGAAACACACTTAAACAAAGTGGATAAACTTTATTTTCTCTTCTGAGTTTTGTTCATTCGTGTATCTGTGTATGTGCTGTGGTCATTTGTAAAATTTGGGAACGTGCTGCAGCAAAATATTGATATTGTAGATTCCTAAATTGCAAATGTTCACCCATTCAATCCGTCATACTGAAATATGCCTTTCTGTGTCGGATGAAATGTGTAAATGAAATTAACACCACGACTCAACAGTTTGCCTCTGTGCTGCATTTATTTATTTTTCCAATGCAGATTCGCATGTTTTACCTCCAAGGTGGATGCAAGTTATGCTTTCATTACCTGCAAATGCGAAGATTTTTCAAGTATATTGGTTGGTCTTGTGCGTTATTCTGTCTGTCTGTCAATCTCCTAACAGATCACAATTTTGAACCGATCTTCACAAAACTTCACCAGATGGTAGAGTTGATCGTAAGGAAGAAGCCTATTGATTTTGAGGTCAAAGGTAATCTTGAGGTTAAATTTCTAGAATTGTTATTTTTCATCCGATTGAGTTGAAAATTAAACAGCAATTGCATAGTACCTCATTGAATTGGGAAACCAACTATTTTTGAGGTCAGAGGGTCAAAGGTCAACTCAAGGTAAAACTCCTAAAATCAATTTTCATCTGAAAAGTTATCAATTTTCATGCAATTAATCTGAAGATTGAAGAAAATTGCTGAGTGCATCACTGAATTGGGAAACCAACTAGTTTTGAGGTCAGAGGGTCAAAGGTCAACTCAATGTCAAACTTCTAATATCAATTTCCATCTGAAAAGTTATCAATTTTCATGCAATTAATCTGAAGATTGAAGAAAATTGCTGAGTGCATCACTGAATTGGGAAACCAACTAGTTTTGAGGTCAGAGGGTCAAAGGTCAACTCAAGGTAAAACTTCTAAAATCAATTTTCATCTGAAAAGTTATCAATTTTCATGCAATTAATCTGAAGATTGAAGAAAATTGCTGAGTGCATCACTGAATTGGGAAACCAACTATTTTTGAGGTCAGAAGGTCAAAGGTCAACTCAAGGTCAAATTTCTATATCAATTTTCATCTCAAAAATCATCACTTTTAATCTGATTGACCTTTGATTACGAACTTTTATTAGATCGTCAATTTTAATCTTAATGAAATGGACAATTTGATGTATCCATGGGACCCTTTTTTGGGGGGGTGGGGGGAGGGTGGATTTTGCAAGTATTGTGCTCTACATGACTTCTTTCTTGTCTGTTTGTCTGTGAGCAGGACATGTAAAAGAGTTATGGACAAATTCCGACAAAACCTGGTGGACAGGTTGGGTGTATGACCAGGAAAAAATGATTAGATTTTGGTGACTATCCAAATCCGGCTTGGCAGAGGTATGCGCTCTACCGAGTGCCGTTGTAGTTACTCTTGTGTTGTTGGGTAGTCAGAATATAAATAACTCATTGCTGTGCATTGTATTCTGCCAAATGCCCCTACAATATCAGGATAACTTTTTGTATCCACTTATTGCTTGATATTGATGAACTGAGAAAGTTCTCAAACTCTTTCGTTGTACAGAGGCACAACCCTTTCTCAGGTACTTCTCCAAGTATTATGGAATTTTTGGAATGTAGTAGAACAATAAACAGGGGATTTGCAGCTTTTGTGCAACCGTCTCGACTCTTGTTTTTTTTTTTTCATTTAACTCTTGCTACACATCTAAAGCCTGATAACCTTAGCCATGTTAAATTATGGTCAGCTTATTGTGTCATTTGAGGGTATTAAGGAAGTATAACCACTTGACAAATCCTTCCAAGTAGTTTGTTTACAAACCTAAGGTTGTCGGACCACAGGTAAGGCAGAAATCCCCCAGACTTATGACAGTACCGGCTTACTAAGTCTTCTGATTTCACTAACCCCCAAAATCATCACGAACTCCAGCAATAATCTTCACTTTGCATCTATGCTTGTTTTTATTCCCATTGCATTGTGTTTATGATCATTTTCATGGACTATCTTCCCTGAATGCTTTCTTTCATTTGCTCACTGCTGTAGTTATCTATTTGCTACTTTTGCTTACTTTAATTTGCCCATTAACATGGAGAGAGCTTTCCAATTAATTTCAGGGATTTGATACAGAAATTGAAAATTCACAAAATGTAAGGACAGCTACATTCTCTCAATAGAGTTCATTTAGATTGTGAAAATGCTTACTACTTAGGCAATGATACCAAGCCATGAGGCAACACAACGTTACATTTTTTCACAGCTGTGTTCAACAGTTGGTGGTTGGGGCATCTAAGGTCATTCTTTTATTTATTTTATTTGAAGCTCACTCCGAAACCCCTTCCGTCTGCAACTGAATGCATTGGATTAACATTTACTAAACTAAAGTCATAACCCCCCGAGAATATTTATGATCACTATCATCAAAGCATTCGTTTTGGCAAGAGCCCTTATGATACATTTTGTGGTGAATGCTTTCTTATAAACTTTTTTTTTGCATACTAAGTCGAGGCTCGTGTAAGAGCTTCTCTCATTATACAAACTATAATTTAAAAAAAATCCAATTATGGTGGAAACCGAGGGTTTTAAAAAACATAAAACACATGATAAAACACGAAATGAAAAAAAAATACCTTAAAGGAAGATAATATGGGGTGGGGGAGGCAAGATGGGAAGAAATGTTCGAGAGGAAAGGGAAAGGAGATTCGATTTGAAGGAGCTAAAAGGAACGGGATGGTAGGGGGTGCAAGAGCAGCAGAGGAAGTGACAGGGGAATGGTCAAAGATAACCATTTTGCAATCCTAATAGGTAGACAGCCTTTTTAAAGGTACTGGAGACAAGTTAAAAAACTATTTAATTTGTGACCAAAACAGTTCTCACAGTTACTATCTGCAATGTCTTAAGATGGTGGAGGAGTTGGTACATTTAACCGAGATGCACTTTTACGAGAAATATAAGGACGTGAATCGACAATCAAACCAACAATGCAAGTAATTGGACTCGTACTGAAGACCATAGAACAACTGAAAATCCTAATGTTAATATTATCACGTTTGAGGCTCCGTTAACACGGTATGCCTCAGCGTTGGGACCTTTCGTTCCTGGAAATGGCCAAACAGTCTCTTACTGCATTTAATTTTTATTCTTTACCATTCCCCAAGGTTCGCCCAAATGAGCCAAAATTGACAGCACACACACACGGGAAGTAGGTGGCTCAAACATATTTTCTTACCTCTTTAAGAGTTTATTTGTAAAGAAAAGCACAGGGAAGAGGGTAGATGAGACGCCATCATAAACAGCATGAACAAAGCGATCAACAGACACGGATTGGAATGATGAGGTATGAAAATGTATGCACAAGGAATAATAAATATACCCCGCTAAGGCACCTACAATACCAATTCACACAAAGAACAATGGGGCAAGCAAGGTCTTGGATGGAAAAAAGCGACTGGTATATACAGGTCGCTGGTGCACAGGCAAAGTGCTGCTCTGGATGGGTGGTGTCCCAGGAATGATCCGCTCGAAGACAGAATAGAATATGATGTGGTGGAAGACCAGAAGCGAAAATATGGCGGCCAGAAGTAATTGCGAGAGATGATTAATGGCTCAAAGTTTAGCTCCAGCTTCCAACTCACTGTGCGTATCCAGCTCCATTCCCTGTGACTGAGTCCACCTCCTCCCTCCCACTGGCAAGCCATCAGTACTTTGGGACTGCCTTTTCCTGCCGTGGGCCCCGCCATTTATTTCCCGATCATTGTAGGAGGTCCATATTCCAGGCCATCCAACCCACAGGGCGCCCCAAATAAAAAACAGTCTTCTGATCTTCTTCTGAGCTACACAGCCTATTTCGCTGCCATGGCTCACACACATTGGTCATATAGATCGTGACGGTCCTACGAGCCGCTTCAATATGTCTTGAAACTTCCAGTTTCTTGCCGGGCTTCGCTATACAGAAGGTCACACGTTTCACAACCTTACTCTGTCTACCCGGTCTATAAGTTACATACATTGCCCTCTCAGCCTCACGTGTAACAAACGACTTACTCTGACAAGTCCCTGTTACATGATAATCTAACCTACGCAAAACACACGTACTTGGTTACAATTAAAACAGTTTAGCTATGGATTACCCCTCCCCCCCCCCCCCCCCTTCCACATAATATTATTCCAAAAGTATATACTGTATATCTAATGTATATTCCATAAATAAAGTGGATTTACTTTATGAAATTTTGTATCATCAGCTAACTATCTCCTTGGCATCTCACATATATCATAGGCCCATACACACAAGGTTTTGGATGCTTTATTACCTAATGTCCGGTTGCATCACCCTTTGCCTGACATGCACACCGCCTTGGTGCAATGTTGAAATGATTCCACAAATACTTGTAAAAGCTGTTACAGAAACTCGTTGCTCGGCAAATATTTTTAGCCACGTGATAGCATTTAATAAGAAACAAAATGTGCCACTGATCACCACTTAAAATGACTACTTCCTGTCTACTTCTTCACCCCTTGATACAGATGCAGTCACGTGAAAAAGTAAGTACACCCCATGTAAACTTTTCACTTTTTCAACATATTTCAACATACAGCTATTTCATCTTCATTTCAACAATATTGATGGATAAAGGTGATATAATACAACAAGTATCATGAAACTTTTACATTTTGTAGTCCATTGTATAATTTAAATAAACATAAATCCAAATTTCGCATGTGGAAAAAGTAAGTACACCCCATGAAATGTTTTTAAAATCTTTTTAACATATGTGGACATATCAATATTTCATCTTCATTTAAACAGCATCTATAGATAAAGGTGAACTTCTACCAGGAAGGGCATCCGGCCGTAAAACATTGCTTCAAAAAGGGGACCAACAAAAACAACAACAACCACGGTGCCCGAAAAAGGCCAACCCCCGCTTTGCAGGGAAAAATGGCCTCTAAAGGTGGTTTTTTATTTATTTATTACAGATAAAGGTGATCTAATTGAAGAAAAAACAATGCATAATTGACTTTGCAATAATTTATTCAACAAAAAATTAACAGAGATGCCATTTCCTTCTGTGGAAAAAGTAAGTACACCCTTGGCTTTAATAGGTGGTATTGCCCCCTTTGGCAGAAACAACCTCAAGTAGGCATTTCTTATAACTGTCTACCAGTCTCTGACATGGACTGGGAGAAATTTTTGCCCACTCCTCCATGCAGAATTCTTTCAGCTGTGCGATGTTCGAGGGGTTTCTTGCATGCACAGCTCGTTTCAAATCCCCCCACAACATCTCGATGGGATTTAGATCTGGGCTTTGACTTGGCCATTCCAGAACCCTCCATTTCTTTCTTTTCAGCCATTCCTTGGTGGATTTACTGGTATGTTTAGGGTCATTGTCATGTTGCAAGGTCCACCTTCGGTTGAGCTTCAACTTTCCGACAGATGGCCTCACATTATCCTCAAGCACCCTCTGGTACAATGAAGAATTCATCGTGGATTCTATGATGGTGAGCTGCCCAGGCCCTGATGCAGCAAAGCTGCCCCAAACCATAATATTTCCACCACCATGCTTTACAGTTGGTATCAGGTTCTTGTGGTCAAATGCTGTCTTTGGTTTTCCCCAAACATGTCTTCTGGTACTGTGGCCAAATAGCTCTACCTTTGACTCATCTGTCCAGAGCACATTGTTCCAGAAGTGCTGGTCTTTGCCTAGGTGTTCATTGGCAAACTTTAGTCTTGCCCTGATGTTCTTTGTGGACAGCAAAGGTTTCCTCCTGGCACACCTCCCACATAGATCAAATTTGTGCAGCCTCTTTCTAATGGTAGACTCGTGCACTTTGACATCAACAGTGGCAAGAGCTACCTGTAGGTCCTGTGATGACATTCTGGGGTTCTTAGAGGCTTCTTTCAGCATCTTGCAGTCTGCTCTCGGGCTGAACTTGCTGGAGCGGCCTGGCCTGAACAAGTTGGCAGTTGTTTGGAATCTTCGCCACTTGTGGATGGTCTTCCGGACAGTCAAATGATTGATTTCAGATTGTTTGGAGATCTTTTTAAATCCCCTCCCAGACTTGTAGGCATCTATAACCTTCTTTCTGAAGGCCTCAGAGAGCTCTTTTGATCTAGGCATGGTGACGCCACACACTTCAACAACCAAGAGCAAACCAAACTAAATGTCTGAGGTTTAAATAAGACAGGTTCCTCCAAGATCCTCTCTCTGACGATGTTCTAATCATTTGCACCTGAGCTGGTGCCCCTCATTCTAATTTTAGGTATTTGAAGTAGTGATAAATGTAGGGGTGTACTTACTTTTTCCACATGCAAAATTTGCATTTATGTTTATTTAAATTATACAATGGATGACAAAATGTTAATGTTTCATGATATTTGTTATATTATATCACCTTTATCTATCAATATTGTTGAAATGAAGATCAAATAGCTGTATGTTGAAATATGTTGAAAAAGTCCAAACTTTACATGGGGTGTACTTACTTTTTCACGTGACTGTATCCACTGTTATTTATTTTGCATGTTTTAATTGCCTTAACTTTTGCTTTTTACATTTCTTGCAGGCAGTTTGTAATTGCTCCCATAGATTTACAGTACATAGATCAGATGCTACATCACGTGATCAAACTAATTTTATCCTTGCTTGTTCGACTTCCTCTGAGAATTCGATGTAATTGCATTTTTCGTAAGTGTATAGTTTTTAGCCAGTGGCATAGACAGGTTATTGTGATGTGCCTAGGTGATGTATAAATATGGTATTTTAGTGGAAATGAAACAATTCTGAAACCATTAGATAGACATTAAACTTGAAATATCATGTCGAGACAATTAATTTTTTTGTGTGTTCATTATTTTATAGACACCTCTTCACACTTACACTTCAAAACCTTTGGAAAGTAAAAATAACGAATCTACAGCCAACTGTCGAATACACCTCCCTTCAAAAAGATTTTTAAAATCCTTTTTTAAGGCCATTTTCTCTGCTAGAGCGGGGGTTAGACTTGCGAGCCCCATGACAATCATCATGCTTCCCTTTTTGAGGCAATGTTTTTATGGCCGGATGCCCTTCCTGACACCAACCCGTAAGTCACCTCTTACGACACGCAGGGATACGTTGTACCTATTCTAAACCGGGGCACACACCGGCAGAATACAAGACACCTCCCTTCCTGAAACTAATAAGAGAGGTGGACATAATCATCAAAATACTGTATTGTAACGTGGCCGGGTCTTGGTGGACCACAGCTTTGGTGACGTATTGGCCGCCGATTAACTGAGTGGCATGATTGGCTGAATTCAAACGCCATTCTTGCGCCTAAAACCCAAGAGCTTTCGACTAACTAGTGAGAAGTTTTCCTCGCAAGATGACAAACCAAGGAGGCAGGCTCGCAAACTTGCTAAACAATTTAATAATAACAATAAAAACACACCAGCTCAATAAATTATTACAGACACACAAGAGGTACAAAACCGATGGAACCTTGACGGACAAAAACACATACATTTAATTACTTACATCACTTCCACACTCCACTGTGGCCAGGGATCCCTCTACGACCAGAGGGAATCCTTGTACAACTAGAGGAAGGTTTGGGAAGACTGGAAAGCAAACAAATAAAGGAAATGTGAGCAGGAAGGCACCCTGTTGGTAACGCAGCAGAGAATTGGCTGCAGAAACTTAGTGCTGACACACTGTTGCACCCAGGGCATGTGCCCGCTCTGGACCAATGGCAAGGCACCTGGGCTGTATCTTGCCTCCAGCAGTGCTGCGCTTTCTGACGTTTCACTTCACTTCGGACTGGCTTGGCTCTCTGGCCTTGACTTGATGCTCACTTCACCCTTCACTTTTTCAGGTCACCAACTGTTTCTTTTTTGGCTGCCACCCTCGCCTTTTGAAGGGGTGGACCAAAGCATGTCTCACCAAGCCAAACTCCCTCAGCAGCCCCTCCGCATCCTCTGGGATAGTGAGTTTGACCCAGCTCCACATAGAATCATCAGGAATAATAAATAAAATGATTATAAATGGGCGGTTGGGAAACGATGGATATTCGATATCTGTTTTGCTTGGCCCAAATATGCCTATTCACAATGCATGTATGCAAGTGTGACAATATGTACATTAACACAAACATATGAAGGGGTAACCACTCCTTTCCACAAAGGCTTCAGTGCATTGTGTGTAACCCTCTGACCACCAGCAATGGAATAATCTTTCATTCGAGAAGTGATGATGAAACAATTTTGTTCCATTAAAAATATTTCAATCGTTGAATTTGTATTTTCAAAATAAGACTTCATAATAGTGTGTTTGAAATGTTTCACACTGAATAAAAGACTTTCAAGATGACGTAATCCGTCCCAGAATGCTCAGCTAGCACACTTGCACAGAAACCCCTGGAAATAGCGATCTTCAGGGCATGTGAACTGCAAGTGTGTGTGCGTGATAATGATTGTTACCTAATAGCTCACAAAGCTTCTAAAGAAGCTGAAAATACTTGGAAAATTACCTGAGAGAAAGTTGGGTGTGCCGATACACACTAAAATAGTTGGATGAATAACACCGTATCTGGTTTGGATGTTTCTGAATACCAATATCTGGGGCTTTGAATGCATAGGGTAACTTTTAAAAGCCAAGTTTTAAAATGATGATATTTACTATTTATCATGTTTGGGGGGGAGGGGGGGGGGGGTAGGGTGGCAGAGGAAGGGATGTGAGGGCTGTTATTAAATACTAATAAAAATCCCAGCAAAAAATGATTGGATGGAACAGCTTATTCGATGGTGCAGCCTCGTGAGCCTGTCAAAGTCTGAAGCCTCGACCTTGTGCCAGGTGTGCTTATACATTCTTTATTTATTAGACATCATACGGATGGAAATGAATACCTGTTTTAGTCTATGTGTGAAGCACATCACATGCAGCGAATTTCACCTCCTTACGTCTTGTATTTATTGTTATTTTTAAAAAACGCTTCTGTACACCGCCATTGAGGCTCGGTGTGCGAGCCACCGTCTTCAATTCCAATAGAAGAGACATAATTACTCTTATATGGAAAATGTTTATCGAGTTTGTTTTATCCACAAAAATAGACCATAGTGAACACACATTAGTGTTAAAAGATTGGCCTTTAAGACCTACCCTTATGAAGGGGGACAGACATCTGTACAAGCACACAAACTGACTGTTTTATATGGTAGATAGTTTGTTTGTTTCCAGTGCCACAAGATAAATTATATTGCATTTTTGCATCTGTTGCTAAAAGGAGAAGTGTGTATGTGTGGCAAAGTAAAATGTTTTTTTTATTGTCTTTATATGGGAAATTGAGTGAGAATTAAAGAAGTAGTGACTTTCTGAGACGTTGGCTCTTCTGGGATGGTTTTCTAGGTGCACACGCGCCCAAAATATGCATGAACAGTCAACACGCACAATATTGAATAATTTGACCCATATTTTTGCATTATCATTATTTTTCTCATTGCAGTGAAGCAAGATATGCATTGCCAAGTATGTAATGCCCAAGAGTAAAACACACAATGATAGTTGCAATTCCTGGTTCCATTTCATTCCATACTGGTTTATAGCTACCACTGCCCAGGCATTTTATTATTATTTTGTATGCAGCCTATAGAGGCTGGTTGCATCATTGCTGGGAGCATAGCCGTGCTGCTGATGCTGTGCCCCATGTTCCCAGTCACTTGTTACTCATTTTGCTGACCTCAGAAGGATGAAAGGCTAAGTCAACCCGCCTGGTGTTATTTAACGACACAACAGGGGCTCAAACTCAAGACCATAAGATCTTACGGCAGCCACCTTAACCATGAAGCTAACACCAAGCTTACCAAGGGGTTCATTACACCATTCAGCATATCACTGTCAGAACTCATATAGCATTATTACCCCACGCACATGAAGTGGTAAGTGGGGTTGATTTATCATTTGGTCCACTTTGTCTATCTGTTTGTCTGCCTGTAGATAACAGTTTATGATAAAGGAATAAGTTCATTCAAATGGAATGAATCAGAAAACGAACCTGTAGTTTAACAGTACTTTGGCTCTGAATTTGACCCGATCGATCAGGGATGCGTAGAGGAGTTAGATTTATTTATTATTTTTAGTCTGTCTGCCTGCCTGGCAGTCAAATAAAATTGCAAATCATTCCAAACAGGAAATTTACTGTTTTTAAAAGGACGTTATAAAGGACACAAACAACAAGCACGAACAATTCATAAAGCAAGTTGAATAAAGTGGTGTAAAAGATGCTGCAATAATGGAGGTAAACATCTGGAATTTTGTTTTTCTTCAAACTTTAAAATCTTGATTTTATTTCAGTTTAATTATATATTTGAACACAGTAGAATACAAATTGCCTTTTTGGCATTTTCAAAACCCAGTGAAGTTTACATGATAAGAGGAAGGGTACTTTATTGTGGGCCATGCATTGAACTTTCTGCTACTTGGACGAAATATGACGACATTTTACGTCATCACTGCCAATCAAATTTGCTGCTCACAGACCCCACCAATGTCCTTGTTTCTCAAGACTGTGCAAGGTGAGGTGTTCTATGAACTCTCTAGTGTTATCACATCATTGAATTGCTGAGGCTCTGCTGTGTTTCCCCTGACCTCGTGGTGTAGTGGGTCCAAAGAGGCTTATCAGTGGGACCCCCTACGCAGCATCTCCAACACCCAGGCAACGTGGGATGTCTGGGCACAAACCAGGGTATCAGACCTTAGCACGAGGAGAGAGCCAGGGCGTGGGCCTTTCGGAACCAGGGCGTTTGCTTGTCAAGAGATCGTCACCACAAAACACTGGCAATTAGTATTTTCTGCAAAGATAAACGAAACTACTGATGAAGCAATACACGTAACAATATTTTCCTTTCAGGGAAAATGTGCATTATGCTATAGTGTACTACAAAAAGTGAAGACGGTAATATGGATCCCGAATCTATCCTTCCCTGGGCTATTAGAAAAATAGCAGTCAACATACCATTAATCTCCTTGGTCATACCCAGGATTTATTTGGCCCCAAATGAAATGTCATATTGAACGTCCAAAAAAAAAAAACACTACAAAGTACAATGCATTACAAAAAAAAAAATTGCACCCGTGTCTGAAGGAAGCAGTTCAGTTCGGCATTTTAAATATGAAATAGGCAAAAAGCCTAGAAACAAACGAAACCCTTTAGAATCCTTTAGAATTACCCTTTATAACCTGCTCGAATTATCCTTTGGAATCCTCTAGCATTACCCTTTAGAACCCTCTATAATATCCTTTAGAACTTATTAGAATGACCCTTTAGAACCCTCTAGAATTACCCTTTATAACTTATTAGAATTACCCTTTAGAACCCTCTAGAACCCTCTAGAATTACCCTTTAGAACCCCTAGAATGACCCTTTAGAACCCCCTAGAATTACCATTTAGAACCTTCTAGAATTACCCTTTAGAACCCTCTAGAACCCTCTAGAATTACCCTTTGGAACCCCTAGAATGACCCTTTAGAACCCCCTAGAATTACCATTTAGAACCCTCTGAAATTACCATTTAGACCCTCGAGAATTACCCTATATAACTTATTAGAATTACCCCTTAGAACCTTCTAGAATTACCCTTTAGAACTTATCAGAATTACCCTTTAGAACCCACTATAATTACCCTTTAGAACCCTCTAAAATTACCCTTTAGAACCCCCTAGAATTACCATTTAGAACCCTCTAGAATAACCCTTTAGAACCCTCTAGAATTACCATTTAGACCCTCGAGAATTACCCTATAGAACTTATTAGAATTACCCCTTAGAACCTTCTAGAATTACCCTTTAGAAATCAATATACAACAACAACAACAACAACAACAACATGCATTTTAAAGGCCATTTTCCCTGCAAGAGCGGGGGTTAGCCTTGCAGTCCCCATGACAATCTTTTCCATTTTGCCCTATTTTCTGCATCTCTCCTTGTTAACCCCCTTGCCCGCATTTCTTCTTCCACCATCTTTAGCCAAGTCTTTCTCGGTCTTCCCCGTCCTCTACTTCCTTCTACATTAACTTCCATCACTCTTCTCAACCAGTCACTTTCATCCTTCCTCAACACATGACCAAACCATCTCAACCTGTTCCTCTTCACAGCATCAATCACAGGCAATATTCCCATCATCTTTCGCAATTCATCATTTGTCTTCCTCTCTCTCAACGATACTCCGCACATCCATCGAACCATTCGCATTTCCACCCTTTCCAGCCTTCGTTGCTGCTCTACGTTCATGACCCATGTCTCGCTCCCATAAATCATAACACTTCTCACACATGCAGCATACACCTTTCCCTTCAGCTTCAGCGACACTCTCCTCCTCATCAGCACGCCACTCAGTTCCCGAAACGTCTTCCATGCACATCTCACTCGAGCAACCGTTGCCGAGTCTGATCCACCTTCTCCATTCAGCATGTCTCCGAGGTACCAAATGTTTTCACACCTTCCAGCTTCACGCCGTCTCCAAGATCCAACTCAACATTTCCTCCATCTGCAGCTCCCTCTGTGCACACCTTACATTTGAATGTAGCTGCCACACTGGTAAATGACCCTCTCAGACCACTACATTTTTGATGAACCCACTCAGCGCACATTGTACATTGAATGGAGTTCACTCCGACACCCTTCCTGCACACAGCACACGGCCACTTCCCAGTTCTTTCCACCTCACCACATGCTTTACCACTTGCCATCACCTTCGTCTTTCCGATATTCACCTTCAGACCTTTTGTCTCCATACATTCCTTCCACTTGTTCATCTTTTCCTTCAGTCCATCCATACTTTCCGCAATCAACACCAGATCATCTGCATACAACAACTCCCACGGTAAACCCTCCTTTACATTCTGAGCCAGCACCTCCATCACAGCTACAAATAGTAGTGGACTTAGTACCGACCCCTGATGCACTCCCACCTCCACCTCAAACTCACCACTGTTCCCGTCCTTCGTCCTTACAGCTGTGCGTGCTCTTTTGTACATTGCCATCACTACTCTGATCAACCATTCTTCCACTCCTAACTTCCTCAATGCCCATGTCAATACTTTGCGTGGAACCCTATCGAATGCTTTCTCCAGATCAACAAACCCAAAAAACAACTTCTTCCTCTTCTCCATGTACTTCTCCTGCAACTGCCTCACAATGAAAAGCGCATCTGTCGTTCCTCTTCCTGGCATAAATCCAAACTGCATTTCGTCGATCTTCACTTTCTTCCTTATCCTCCTCTCCAACACCCTTTCCAATACCTTCATTCCATGCTCCAATAACTTTATCGCTCGGTATGAGCCACACTCCAGAGGGTCACCTTTCCCCTTGTATAGAGGGACGAGGGTACTCAGTTCCCAATCCACTGGCATGCGGCCTTCTTTCACCACCAGATTACAGATCTCTGTCATTCTCTTCACACCCCAACTTCCTGCTGCCTTCAACATATCTCCCACAACTCCCGTCGGCCCTCCCGCTTTTCCACTCTTCATTGCTTTTATGGCTTCCTCAACTTCCTTCTCAGTTATCTTCTCTGCCGGTCCTAAAACTGGGTTACTCTCTATGTTGCCATCCCATTCATTCTCTGTATTCAACAGCATTTCCATATATCTTTTCCATCTTCCTTTAATTCCATCTGGGTCGACAACGATTTGTCCCACTTCATCCTTCTTAGGCAACTCACCCCCATCACATCACACCTCTCTTTCGCTATGTGCTTTGCAATCCTGAATACTGCTTTCTGACCCTCTTCCGAATCCAAGCGTTCTCCGAACATTTTCCTACATGCCTCCTGCGCCTTTGCTACCTCTTTCTTTGCAGCCTTCCTGGCTGCCTTATAACTTTCATGCTCTGCTGTTTCTGCTCCCGTACCCTTCGCCTCTGCCACTCCTTGAACTTTTGCCTCTTCTCGTCAATCCTCTTTCCAACTTCAACATCCCACCACCATGTTTCCGAGTGCCTCGGTGGTCCTTTTGTCCATCCACATACCTCACCAATGGCTCCCAACAGACTAGCTTTCATTGACATCCAACCACTTTCAAGCTCAACCACATCATCCTCTACCCTACTCAGCCTCTCTTTTAATGCCTCCCTTACTGTCACCTCTTTCAACCTCCACACCTTCATTCTCGGTTGGTACTTCACCCGCCGAGCTTTCCTTGCACCTTTCACCCTTATGTCGCAGACAACCAAGTGGTGCTGTGAAACAGCCTCCTCCCCCGGGATCACCTTTGTGTCCCGGAGGTGCCCCCTATCTCGCCTACGCACCATCAGGTAGTCAACGGTTGTCGTCGACCTACCTGACGTGTATGTAACAACCTTATTATCCTCTTTCTGGAACTGAGTATTACAAATCAACAAATCAGCTCCATCAGCAAACTCCAAAATCCTTTCACCTTCTCCATTTCTCACACCATATCCGTAACCCCCATGAACTCCCTCAAAACCATCCATACTCCTTCCCACATGTCCATTCAGGTCTCCTCCCACCACAACAACTTCCTCATCTTTCACGTTTTCCATCAGCTTCTCTATCGCACACCAGAACTTGTCCTTCTCTTCATCGCTTCGACCAACCTGCAGAGCATATCCCGAGATGACGTTCACCAAGAGCTTTCCAATCATCATTTTCACCATCATCAACCTATCACTCACTCTAGTCACACTCACCACACTGTCTACAAACTCCTCAGAAAACAGGACACCAACACCATTCACGCCCTCCGGGCACCCTTGCTACATAAACTTAGAATCCACTATAATTACCCTTTTAGAACCCCCTATAATTACCCTTTAGAATTACCCTTTAGAACCCTCTATAATTACCATTTAGACCCTCGAGAATTACCCTATAGAACTTATTAGAATTATCCCTTAGAACCTTCTAGAATTACCCTTTATAACTTATCAGAATTACCCTTTTGAACCCTCTAGAATTACCCTTTTAGAACCCCCTATAATTACCCTTTAGAATTACCCTTTAGAACCCTTTTAAATTATCCTTAAAACCCTCTAGAATTACCCTTTAGAACCTCCTAGAATTACCTTTTAGAACCCCCTCGAATTACCTTTTAAAAACCCTTTAGAATTACTCTTTAGAACCTTCTAGAATTACTCTTTAGAACCCTCTAGAATTACCCTTTAGAACCCCCTAGAATTACAATTTAGAACCCTCTAGAATTACCCTTTAGAACCCTCTAGAATTACCATCTAAACCCTCGAGAATTACCCTATAGAACTTATTAGAATTACCCCTTAGAATCTTCTAGAATTACCCTTTAGAACTTATCAGAATTACCCTTTTGAACCCTCTGGAATTACCCTTTTAGAACCCCCTATAATTACCCTTTAGAATTACCCTTCAGAACCCTCTAGAATTACCCATTAGAACCCTTATAAATTATCCTTAAAACCCTCTAGAATTACCCTTTAGAACATCCTAGAATTACCTTTTAGAACCACCTAGAATTACCTTTTAAAAACCGTTTAGAATTACCCTTTAGAACCTTCTATAATCACCCTTTAGTATCCTCTAGAATTATAGTGTAGCAGCATAGCAAACCTGTTGTGCATTTTGTGATACAAGCACCAAATTTGGTACACTAGTAGACTATCATATTATGAAAAGATCTGGATATTGGGCCATCTCAGATTCAGAGATTTGATTTTTGCAAGATTTCGATTCGATTGGGATCGAAGAGAACACCTTCTTCGTCTTCTGTACAGTGAAGTTGCCAGCCCTGAATTCTCTGGCTACATCTGGGTGCTTCATTGGGAGTGCAACCGTGTCCCTCAGGTGAACAGGGACCCACCTGGCATAGTGTGTGTGGTCTAAGGCATGGAACCATGGGACCAGTTCCGTCAGGGCATCAAGGTACGTCGTGAATGAAGCCTGCCGCAGAGAACGCACGTAGACCAGTACCAACATCTCTAGTTCCAGCACAGTTGCCCAGTACTGAAAGTTGGGAATGTCTTCTCCTCTCTAGTGACACCAGTCTTCGAACTCAGGCAGGTCTTCTGCATCATCAGCATATGTCATACAGTGGCGTTCATACGCACGGTGTTGCAGGATGTGCAGTGCCGCTGCAGTGATTTGATGAGCTCTTCTTGTGCGGGTGACGTGGGCAGCTCGTAGGAAGGAGTCGGCCGTCCCTGGCGTTGCAATCTCAGCTTGCAAAATCTGCAAATCTTGCAAAAATCAAATCTCTGAATCTGAGATGGCCCAATATCCAGATCTTTTCATAATATGATAGTCTACTAGTGTGCCAAATTTGGTGCTTGTATCACAAAATGCACAATTCTTTTGAATATTTGGGCTAAGCCGCCCCACTATTACACTTTATAACCCTGTAGAATTACCCTTTAAACCACTTTAGAATTACCCTTTAGAACCCCTAGAATTACACTTTAGAATCCTTTTGAATTAAACACGGTGTGTTGGAGATGGATGGATGGAAGTGTGGAAGGACAGTGCCAAATATTGAAGCGGCTTTACCCCTAAACAAATTATGACGGTGAAGGAACACGTAGGATTATTAGTTCATGATAATTCATATTTTATTTCCAAAGAGGTTTCACTTTAACTAAAACTTTATGTGACGTTTTTGTAACTATCAGGCATGATATTGTGGGATTCTTCCTCCCGGGCACGACGATCAAGTTCACCGGTGGATTGTGCTGTGTTCACTGTGGCCCTGACATTGCGTTCCATTGCCAAGTCGTCCCAGAGTGGTTCAACGTGTTTAAATCGGGGCTGCGGGGATGTCCACTGCACACTTTCACCGTCGTTGTTCTCTAACCAAGTCCGAAAAGACAGCAGGTACTGTGTAACAAAATGCATTGTCATGTGGGTAGATGTCTATTAGTAACAATACATCAAAGCAGGTAGTGCGGCATTATCCAACAGGTAACATAAACATGCCTTTGTAAAGTACATGTGGCTTTGTAATGTGGTAAAAATATGCAGTATGATCATTGGGAAAGTTCAGTTCAAGTTTGGGTGTGATGTCCACTTACTTTTTGTAATATTGTGTATTTTCCCCCCGGCCCTCTATTGCAGTCAAATTCCTCCAAAGTCTCAAACTATCACCATTCTCCCCCAATGACATTGCTATACAGTAGAGTAGTAGACCATACTGTATATTTTACAGACACCTGGATCTGTATCCAAGCAAAGGTTTCCTTATATGACAAGGGTCCTTTCATCACAGGCAAGGAGATTTATTTATTTATTATTTACCCAAAGCCTTCATAGTATTTATAGATGAATATTAAAATAAGTGGCTGCATATGTAAAAAAAAGTTGCACATTTCACCATTTATAAATCTACTAGTGGGGTCACCCGTGGGAATCCCACGGACATGGACGTGTGTGACATTTGGACATCTTGAGTTTGATGCTGCACATTCAGTTTTACAAAATGGTTGCTGGCAATTTATCAGATCCACAAATGATGTAATCTACACAATATATTTACTTCTGATAACATGTGAATTTATGTGCGTGCACATGGGACATACAGTTTGAAATGTGTCATTACATCTCATGTAAAATGTGACTTCAAGAGCTCAAATCCTCTCCCTCCCCGCCCACATCCCTCCCACATCACGCACACTGCACCAGGGAGTGGATCACCCACAGGGGAGTGGGTCACACACCGGGGAGTGGGTCACACACACACGCCTGGGGGAGTGGGTCACACACACACATACACATACACACACACACACACGCGGGGGAGTGGGCACACACACACGGGTTGGGGGGGAGTGGGTTACACACACACACACACACACACACACACACACACACACACACACACACACATACACACACACACACACACACATCCGAGAGTGGGTCACACACATCTCGTTTTTTCATTTCTGTTCCTCACAATTCTGTGTCTCTCTTGTATTGTAAAAGGAGCCATGTCTGTCTGTTTGTCTGTGTGTCGTGTTATAACTTGAGAACAGATTAACGGATTTCAATAAATCCAACTACGGTGAATTCTGGTAACTCCCGGGAGTGTTTGTGATCCAAAATATATATTTTTTTTATGGGTACATGGAATACGTGTGTGAAAACTGCAAATGCCAACACGTGACGTTGGTTATCCCTGCACGAAGAGCAGGATCTCCCAGGAATCCTTTTTTTTCTTCTCCCAGGAATCCTTTGTTAACTTGAGATCGGATTTCAATGAAACCACTCTGAGGAAATCAACATAACCACTTATCCCTCTCCCTACAAAGATGTTTTATCCACCACGTTGATTCCAAATCTCCACGAATCTCCACGAATCCAAATCATACAACTCATACTCATTTACATTTAAACAAAAAAACCTCTTCCTCCATCATCTTCTTCGCATATAATAATGCCGAGCCTCATTCAATCCCGTTTCTCATATCGATTAGAATATTAGATTCAGCAAACGCTTGCTATATTCAATAGTTTTTCTTTCAACATTTCCATTTTAATATCACCCCACCAAACACCATTTCCGAATATACATCACCTATTAAAGCATCACAAAGCAGGTCGCTCTACAATCTACTTGCAACACAAAAAAGTTTGGTGTTCCCATCAGCGAAGCAACGGGTCTTATATTCTCGTGAAAATAAGAACAGGTGACTGTACATAAACAAGAACGACCGCATTGTGGTCACAACCTGCAACACAAGACATCTTTTTTTCACCTCCTCTGTTCACTCAACCCCCTCATCCTTGCTGTTGAAGGTATTATACAATTAATCTCCGAGGGTCTACATGGTTGGGTTCAATATCAATCACGAGTCTGACGGACAGCTGGGTCTGCTTTCCCACCCGCTAAGATATTACGTAACACTTGAAGACACTCCTTCCCCCTTGCAATCAACACTTGACCCAAACAAAGCCAAGGGAAATCTGATATAACAAACCCAGGCAGTGTATAATCAGCAGAGGCCTGCAGGCCTGATATCTTAGGCCCACCAAAAAAAACCAAGATGGCAGCCATATTATTTAATCTGGGTGACATGGTGGGTGGAATCAGGCAGCAAATGTGGGTGCAGTCAGGCAGAAAATGTGGGTGGAGTCAGGCAGAAAATGTGGGTGGCGTCAGGCAGAAAATGTGGGTGGAGTCAGGCAGAAAATGTGGGTGGGGTCTGGCAGCTGTCCGACCAATTGGTGCATCTTTCAACAAACGACCCCCAACAAGAACCACACCAAGAACAACAACCATGCGGATCTCTTGTCAACCTGCGACATGTCGCAAGTCAAAGGACCTGAAAAATATGGTTTTTGTTTTTCAACATATCTGTTCCCTTTGGGCAGATTCTGCACTTTTTGCAACTTTTCATATCATTAACTGCCTTAAAGGCAACTTTTCATGCTCTACAGCCTTCCACTTTTTCACACCCTTGAGATCATTCAAGCTTCTATAGCACTTTCACACCTTGTTCTTTCACACCAGGGCACAAGGCCGAGGATAATCCATTTTCCTTCGTCGTTTGCAAGACTCGCGGACGCTGTCTTGGAGTCATGGACGCATCACCATGAAAATAAACGTGAAGATGTACAATAAAAAACCATGGGAGTGAAGTCACGTGTGCAATTTGGTTGCTCAGGAGCAATCACTTGATAGACAGTTGGGCCTCATCCTTGCTTTTAGTGCGGACAGCGTCCGCTTTAGCGGAGACAAAATGCCACCGAAATCTTTGTCCGTGTCTGCTTTGAACAGTCGTCCGCTGTTTCAGGGTGGACATATGCATTGACAAACGATACATATTTAAATGTCCTGATAAGCACAAGGTGTCCACTGATTTCGAGGGACAACTGAATTATTGTTTTAAAATAGGGAAATCCTAATTGGTCGATGCCAACCGTAATCTTGTCAAAGTTCGCTGGCTGCTTGTTAGAGTTGTTAGACCTTGTTTCTTTCTCCACTGACTGCGTGGCTTTCATTCCCCATGGCTGCCCACTCTGGCCAACCCACAGTTGACAAACATGGCGAGTATGCCAATCATCCGCCAGCATGAGTTTGAGAGAGGCCTTCGTCCATCGTGCTGCAGTACACTGAAAATAGGCAGCTCTAAACTTTTATAATCTCAAACTCCTTTACCCCTGCACGTGGAAACTTGAACTCAAACACGTTGCCCTGGAAGCTGGAATTCGCAGAGAAGACAAATTTCCAGAATGTTGCAGCTCGCGAATGTCCCTTACTGTAGTGCCAAGAATAAATATAAACCCGACGCTGCTTCTCCTCTGCCTACCCAGGGAGGGTACTTTACTGTGGGCCATGCCCAGGTCCCTTTGATGTCTCCATAGAGCTCTCGGATCCGATGGCCAGTGGACGCTCCGTACTGTGGAATCCAACATTTGTTGCTATTATTGCTATTGAACTTTCTGCTAGCTCCATGGTTTATTTATCCAACTCTTCATTGCTCTTCAAATATAACTTCATGTATTTTGATAACCTTCTGAGCCATCTTTGATGAGTAAATGATGAATGGGTTGGAGTGAAGGGGTTTGGAGGGGGATTCAAGGTAGAAGCATGTGTTTTATACAGTAATCTATCTATAATTCCAGTAATCTCTGTGTGTGTGTTTGTCTGTGTGTATGTCTGTGTGTCTGTGACCGCTGTTTCTCGACAACCACGGGTCCGATATACTTTAACCTTGCCAGGTATATTGCTGGGGACCTGAGGATGTGCCTTTTCAAGGTTTCATATTAATCGGAGAAGTAGTTACCGAGCTATGTCCAAAAAACGATTCAACCAATCAGAGAGCAGCGAGCTATCACGTGTGCCGAACGTGCCGAACAGACTCTGCCTCGGACGGCACATTTGAGAGCGTATTCATTTATTTCACGTTGGCAAACTATGTTGCCGTTAAACTATGTTTTAAAACTAATTAAAACTAATTTGCGATTCTTTCGCTTTCCTGCGCGTTTGTGCACGCTATGGCGATTTCTTTACCAAACTCCGCAAGCCGTTCGCTTTGGACCAAACCATTTCATGTAAATAGAGGGGGGGGGGGGGATTGTCACCGTACTCGCAAGCCGTTCGCTTTGGACCAAACCATTTCATGTAAATAGAGGGGGGGGGGGGGGGGGATTGTCACCGTACTCGCAAGCCGTTCGCTTTGGACCAAACCATTTCATGTAAATAGAGGGGGGGGATTGTCACCGTACTCGCAAGCCGTTCGCTTTGGCTTTGCGAATGGACCAAACCATTTCATGTAAATAGAGGGGGGGGGATATAATTTTAGATATATATATAGTACGGGCATGCCCTAATCTATATTTAATGGAACAAGTGTTTGTAATTATGTATGTATGTATGTATGCTCACTCTTCACCCATTGGTTGGACAGCTGACCTGACTCCACCCACAAATGTAACCTGAAATACTTAACGCAAAGTATTTCATTTTCCTTCGCCCTTTAGACACCCTTTAGTGTCTGCAACTTTCTTTGTCCGTGTCCGTGTCCTCTCCCTCCCCGCCCACATCCCTCCCACATCACGCACACTGCACCAGGGAGTGGATCACCCACAGGGGAGTGGGTCACACACAGGGGAGTGGGTCAACCCTCTAGTTGTGGCTGCATATTTATAGACACGGGACCCAAGTGACAGCCGTGCAGCCGTGCAAAAAGCCGCGAATGACGCGGGCATTCGTAGGGAGAGGGCCGGCTTGAGGTGGGCACCTCAGAGGACCCAAAAGACCTCTCCCCCTCCCCTACATCCCCTTCCTCCAGAGGACCAAAATGACCCCAAGGATCCAAAATATCCCGAGGACCCAAACGACCCCGAGGACCGAAATGACCCAAGGACCCAAACGACCCTGAGAACCCAAAAGACCCCAAGGACTTCGAAGACACAAAAGACCGCAAGGACCCAAAATACCTAGAGCACCCAAAAGACATAAAAGACCCTGAAGACCCAAAAGACCAAGAAGACCCAATGGACCCCAAATACCCAAAATACCCTGAAGACCCCAAAGATCCAAAATACCGAAAAGACCCCGAAGACTCTTAAAGACCCAAAATACCCTTAAATACCCCAAAACCCAAAAGATCCCGAGGACCTAAAAGATTCAAATGACCCTGTGGTCTATCCTGTCTATACCCAAAAGACCCAGAGGACCAAAACATTTGTAAGGCCGAGGCTTCAGACTTTGGCACACTCACGAGGCTGTACCGTCGAATAAACAGTTCCAACGCGTCGTTTTTGACTGGCTTTTCTATTAGTTGTAGCAATAATATCAACATAATTAGTGCAGATAGAACCTAAAATTCTACAAAGCAGCAGAAAAAAGTACTCACTTCTTGTTGAAAATTTACAACGTAATTTTTTTTAAATATCGGAATTACCCAGCATTCATACAGAAACATAATTAACAAATGTGGCCTAATTTTCTGAAGAATTGTTTTTAAAATCTTGGACCTTTAAAATAAAATTGAGACAAACACAGGAGAAATTCAATGTCAAAACGTTGTAAAGGAATATGTTGACCTAATTGGGAGAAAGAGTTGGGCGTTGGAATGAGCTAATAACAAAGGGGTAGATTAAACGTGCACAGCAATTCCCCATATTCTATTGCGCTGTGTAGAAGTGTTGTGCAATCTCCAAGAAGCATGCATGGAGATAGAAAGTGACAAGAGAGCGGGGAAAACAAGAGATCTTTCTTTAAAAAATCAGAAAGATGACAGGAAAGTTTAGGTCCACGATTTTGGTCCTCAAGAGTAGAATACGAAAAGATCTGACGGAAAAAACTCAGGTCAAAGAAATATGGAAGGACTATACCGAAACTCTATACAAACGAGAGAGCAATACGACAGCATCCTTCAAAGAAAGAATATGAGCACGAACCAATCTATTATATAATGTGAAGTGTGTTGTCTGTCTGTGCTTCCGGCTATCTCCCATTTCCGGCGACCATTTCCGGGGGCCACTGCATTTGAAAAGCTCCATACCAAACGAGATACTGAAGCGCGGTGCTACGCGCACTTGCTTGTACAACAAGAAGGAAGCGGACAACGCGGTGAGTTGAAGGGTCTTTATGAAACGAGCTCAACTGTAGCACTGGCGCGCTCCGGGCTGCGCGCCCGGTGTATATCCCGCGGCCACGCCTACCGCTCGGGCGTGGCCGCCGCCCACTTGGTGCGTGGAATGATGCCCTCACGCCAGTGAGCTTTCGTGTCTGCCACACGCGCCCCCCCAGAATTCCCGCGCACCTGGAGGGCCAGTTTGCGGTGCAAATGGATGACCCGGCCGAAGCGCCCTCTGGCGACCGGCGGTATCCGGGGTGCAGGGATGCCAGCTAGGATGCCTCCGGCTGCGCCCGGGATGGGTGCAGGCCCAGGGGGCGGCGTGCCGGCGGGCCTGGGCAGTGTCGGGGGTCCGCCCACAGGGGGGCGGCCCCGACGCGGGGGCCGAGCCACCGGTGGTGGGTGGTCCACGTCGAGGTGGGCCGGTTTGAGGCGATCCACTGAGACGCAGTCGGGAGTACCGCCAATGTCCAAGGTGAAGTGTTTCACCCCGGTCTCCAGCACGCGGAAAGGCCCGTCATACGGGGGCCGCAGTGGTGTCCGGTGGGCGTCGTGCCAGGCGAAGACGTATCCCGCGGTGCGAAGCTCCGGGGTGACGTGCGTAGGCGGGTGCCCGTGGTGCGCCGTCGGCACCGGGGCGAACCTCCAGGCTGTCTCCTGCAGCGCGGAGCGCTCCTGCGCCGCGGACCATGGTGACGTGGGGTCGGGGAGGAACTCGCCCGGCACCCGCAGCGGTTGTCCGAAGATCAACTCTGCCGCGGATGCGCGCAGGTCGTCCTTGGGCGCTGTCCGGAGGCCCAGCAGGACCCAGGGTAGCCTGTCGACCCAGCCACCGTCGCGGAGGGTGGCCCGGAGCGCGGCCTTCAACGAGCGGTAGAACCGCTCGCACAGGCCGTTGGCCTGGGGGTGATAGGCCGTGGTTCGGTGCAGCTGGACCCCAAGCCCCCATGCGACCGCCCCCCAGAGCTCCGAGGTGAACTGAGGGCCGCGGTCGGACGATATGTCCGAGGGGGCGCCGAACCGGGCGACCCAGATGGCGATGAACGCCTGTGCGACGTCCGCCGCCGTCGTCGCCGCCAAAGGCACGGCCTCCGGCCACCGGGTGGTGCGGTCCACCATTGTCAGGACATGGGTGAAACCCCGCGAGGGGGGCAGAGGTCCCACCATGTCCACGTGTACGTGGTCGAACCTACGCTCCGGCACCGTAAACGGGGCCAATGGGGCCTGGGTGTGTCGGTGCACCTTCGCGCGCTGGCACGCGAGGCACTTTCTGGTCCAGCCGCGGACGGCCTTCCGGAGGCGATGCCAGACAAACTTGTCGGCGACCAACCTCTGGGAGGCCTTCATGCCCGGGTGGGACAAGCCGTGGATGGCGTCAAACACCTGGCGCTGCCAGCCCGCGGGCACGATGGGGCGAGGCCGCCCGAGGGAGACGTCGCACAAGAGGGCCGCGCCGTCGAACGGCACCTCGGTGACGCGGACACCCGTGACGGCGGTCCGCAAGGCCTGGACGCCGGGGTCGACGGCCTGGTCCGCCGCCATCCGGGCATAGTCGATGCCAAGGTGGACTGCGTGGGTGACGGACCGGGAAAGGCAATCCGCCAACGGGTTGTCCTTCCCCGCGACGTGCCGGATGTCCGTCGTGTACTCGGACACGGCCGAGAGGTGACGCTGCTGCCGGGCCGACCACGGCTCGGCGACCTTGCCCATCGCGAAGACCAGTGGCTTGTGGTCGACGAAGGCCGTGAACGCACGGCCCTCGAGCAGATGGCGGAAGTGCCTGACCGCCAGGTGAAGCCCGAGCAACTCGCGGTCGAAGGTACTATAGCGGCGTTTGGGCGGGCGAAGCTGCCGGCTGAAGAATGCCAGCGGTTGCCAAGCACCACGCACCCATTGCTCATGCACCGCGCCCACCGCGTAGTCCGAGGCGTCGGTGGTGAGGGCGATCGGTGCATCGGGCGCCGGGTGCGCGAGCATGGTGGCGTTAGCCAAGGCGAGCTTCGCCCCTGCGAATGGCGCATCCATCTGCTCGGTCCAGGTAACGTCACCTTTGCCCGGCTTCCCTCGGAGGGCCTCGTGCAAGGGGCGCAGGAGCTGGGCGATGTGGGGCAGGAACCAATGGTAAAAGTTTACCATGCCCAGGAACTCCTGGAGCCCCTTGATCGTGCGGGGGCGCGGAAACCCCTTCACCGCCTCCACCTTGGCCGGTAGGGGGACGGCCCCGTGCCTGGTGACGCGGTGCCCCAAAAAATCGATGTCGGCGACGCCGACCACCAGCACTTGGCGGGGTTCACGATGAGGCCATGCTGGCCCAGACGTTCGAAGAGCGTGCGGAGATGGTGAAAGTGATCTTCGCGGGACGTGCTGGCGACGAGGATGTCATCCAGGTATACGTACACAAAATCCAAGTCGCGCAAGCCGCTGTCCATGAGTCGCTGGAACGCCTGAGCTGCATTCTTCAAACCGAAGGGCATCCGAAGAAATTCGAACAGTCCGAACGGCGTGATGACCACCGTCTTCGGGATGTCCTCCGGCCTGACGGGGACCTGATGGTAGCCGCGTATGAGGTCCACCTTCGAAAAGAAGGACATGCCCGCCAACCGGGCGAAGTCCTGGATGTGGGGGATGGGGTAGCGGTCGGGGGTGGTGGCGTCGTTGAGGCGCCGGTAGTCCCCGCATGGTCGCCATCCCCCGCTGGGCTTTGGCACGATGTGAAGCGGCGATGCCCAAGCACTCTCGGAGCGCCGCACGATGCCGAGCCGCTCCAGCGTAGTGAACACCGCTTTAGCCACCGCGAGCTTCGTCGGCTCGAGGCGGCGTGCCCGGGCGTAGACCGGTGGCCCGGCGGTGGGGATGTGGTGTTCCACCCCGTGCTTCACGGCCCCCGCCGAGAAGGTGGGCCGCGTAAGGGCCGGGAAGCTGGCGAGGAGGCGGGTGAAGTCATCCGCTGCCGGAAGCGTACAAACTAACCTCGCCGGGACCGAACCGCTCAGCAAGCCGCTTGGCGAGCCGCTCGGTGAGCTGCTCAGTGAGCCGCTCAACGAGCTGCTCAGCGCGCAAGCAAGCGAGCTGAACGTTTCAGCCTGGACGAGACGTCTGTTCTTCACATCTACCAACAACCCGTGTGCACAGAGGAAGTCCGCACCGAGTAGTGCCATGGGGACACTAGCGGTTACGAACATCCACTCGAAGTGTTGCCTTCTGAACCGCAGGGAGAGGCAGCGCTTCCCCGAATGTGCGTATGGGTGTTCGGTTCGCGGCAAGCAATGCGGGGCCCCGGCCCGTGGTGTGCTTGTCGGGCGTAGAGGCAGGGATAACGCTCACCTGTGCCCCCGTATCCCATAGGAAACGGCGCCCGGACAAGGTGTCCGTTATAAAAAGAAGGCTGCTGGAATGGCCGACGCTCAGGGCTGCTACCGAGTGCCGGCTTTGTAGTTTCCCGACTTGCCGAAGGAGCACGGCGGGCAACAAGTCCTCGCCTTGTGGCCAAACCTGGCGTGGAAATGGCACCAGGTTTGCGGCGAAGGCGGAGGCCGTGGTTTTCGCGGTGGTGGTGGGCGTGGCGTGGCGGCGGCCACGCGGCGTGCGTCAGCTGCGGGATCCACGAGGTGTGGTGCATCAGCATCAGGGTCAGCCTCGGGATGCACGGCGGCCAGGCCAAAACTCGCCTGCGCGTCCAAAGCCGCGAAGAACCTGTCGGTCTCGGCAGCGAGCGCTCGGGGTTCCGTCGTCACAGAACCGGCCAACGCGAGGCGGACTCGTGCCGGCAGCTGGCGTCAAAATAACGCCTGGAAAAGAGTGTTCGGGGTTTCGTTGCCCATCAATGACAGCATATGGTCCATGCGGACCGACGGCCGCGTGTCACCAAGCTTGGGGAGGTCCAGGAGGCGGTCGGCCCATGCGTCCACCGTGAGGCCGAACGTGGCGAGGAGGAGACGCTTGATCGCCTCGTACCTGCCGTCGGCCGGTGGGTTCCTCAGGACCGACAGGACGCGGGCGGCCGTGCCGGGACCAAGGGAAGCGACCACGTGGCAGTACATGGTCTCGTCCACCGTGATGCCTCGAAGTCGGAACTGGGCTTCTGCCTGCAGGAACCAGACTTCGGCTTGCGTCTCCCAGAACTCGGGGAGTTTCATTTGTACCGCATTGTTTGCCATTGCGATGGCGTATTCGGGTGGTCAGCGACGGCTGACCAGAACGTCGGAGTCACCAATGAAGCGCGGTGCTACGCGCGCTTGCTTGTACAACAAGAAGGAAGCGGACAACACGGTGAGTTTAAGAGTCTTTATTAAACGAGCTCAACTGTAGCACTGGCGTGCTCCGGGCTGCGCGCCCGGTGTATATCCCGCGGCCACGCCTACCCCTTGGGTGTGGCCGCCGCCCACTTGGTGCGTGGAATGATGCCCTCACGCCAGTGAGCTTTCGTGTCCGCCACAATACCATACATTTTAAACATATTGTTACGTGGAAGGGGAGCTCCAGAGCAAGACTGTTGTAAGTGTAGTATGGTACAGTGTGTTTCGAGTAGGTTAGATTGCCATGTAAGAAAGACCTGTCAGAGTAAGTGGTTTGTTGCACATGATGCCAAGGAGGGAGTGTATGTAATTTATAGACAGGATAGACCCTAATTTTGTCGATGTAAACACCTCATGTTTGTGGGCAGGTCTATGTGCAGAACTTCCCATGAGGGAGGCGTGTCACGTGTGCTAAAGGCCAATCACAATCTGGCTGGCCAGGGTGTGTCAGCCATGGCAGTGTAATGTGCTGCAGAGCCAGAAGTGTCAATGTGCAATTCATTTTTATTGGCTCTACCCCGTGGGCAGGATGGCTAGAGGTGAATCCGTCCATTTGGGAAAAGAACTAGTGGGGGTCCTTGCTTGGAGGAGGAAGGCGAGAAGTAGAGAGACCTGTGGACGAGGCAGAAGCAGAGGGTCTCGTGTGTTCAAAGGGACATCAGGAAGCCTTGTGTGAATGGGGGACATGAAAGCAAGCTGTTCACAGAAGAGTTTTTGGAGGGGACTAATTGTGGTTTTGTCTCTGGGTGAAATGACCCAAGCTGGGGTCACCCTGTGTTTTTGGAGAAAAGGAGGACGAAGACGGGTGAGGGAAGGGGAGGGGGGATGGCAATGATGTGTGCCAAAAGGGAGTACTCAGTTTTCACTCTGTTTTCTTGGTTGTTTGTTTGTTTGTCCGGACGATATCCCAGCCATCCTTTGAGCACAATGGTGAGCACATGCTTTCGCAAAAATGGTACTTTATATTTTTTGATTAATAAATTAATTGATTAATTACTTAATTATTATTGATTTATTAAGTACTTATTTATTTTATTCCACAATATCTCAGGCACCTTTTGAGCTAGGAAGCTGATATTTGGACATGACATTGGCCAAGTGATTTGGCTATAAAGAATATTTTTGATTTATTAATTAATCAATTAATCGATTATTTATTTATTTAATAATCAACTAATTATTTACTTATTTCGATTAATTAATTATTTCATTATTTTTCAAAAAGTTACAGCTTCGGAAAAAACACTGGTTCGCTTCAATATGATATTAGCCAGTTGATTAAGAAATTAATTATTTTAAGATTTCTATTTATTTATTTTAATTACGCAATTAATCAATCAATAATTATTGTACACTTTTTCCTCCCAATACTGTCTTTATGTGCTGCACGGTGGCATCGCCGGGCACCGAAGGCGCCCGGCAATGCCACGTGCTGGAGAATGTTATTTATTTATTTGGCATGGTGATGGTGTACTTTGAATGTATCTGTGCTTCTTGTCTTTTCCTTATTTTATTCCCGTTTTTTTTCTTTTTCTTCAAGCTACTATATTGTTTTTGTACTAAATACTGTAATTTTATGTGTTTTACCTCATTATAGTTCATCCTTTCTTGCATAGCATGAGTTGCTCTGAAAGCTTTATGATGCATGCTCTTTAATGGTGCTTTTATGTATACAAGAGAAATACCCGTGCTACGCACAGGTGGGAGGCCAGAAGCAAACAGGTAATGCAGATATGGTGAATGCTAAAGCATGAAACCAATAAATCCACATTCCTGTAGCACCTTCAGTCGCACGTCAGACATGGACAGCAAGTTCGTGAAGGACTTCCATGAAAAACGTACCTGTTCGCAAACAAACGGGTACGTTCACATAGAGAAACATCGATCGTGGGTCCGTGGCGAATCTGCATATGGCGATGGCAAAATATCAGAAATTGAAGGGTTTTTTTAATTTTAAACGATTCATATAAACATCCGTTGAATCATATCACACGCAAATCATCAAAATCGAAACAGTATCTTTAGAATTTCAATAAAAGCCACATCACTGTTCATATCGGTAAATATTATTCCATCGTGTTTCAAATCGTGATCAATACACTATGATCGTGAATCGTGATCGATAATCGTGTTCACAATCGCTGTGTCGTATGTACTCCCGATATAGTCAGGTTCACTATGTAATTTCGTTGGAATTTTTGGGGGATTTGGAAAACTATATATTTTTGGAAACTATATTGTATAGTCAGGCAGAAAACCAATGTTGCTATTTGCACAGACTCCTGTATGGCGGCCATCTTGGATTTTTCAAACTGGCCGCCGTAAAATTGATGTTTCTCAATATCTCAGCTTCTAAACAACATAAAGCTTTGATTCTAACGGCTAAACATACATTTTCAAGGGCCCCGAATCCAATGGTAACAAGTTCGATAAGCTAGACATGACCATAGAGCTCCTATGTGGCGGCCATCTTGGATTTTTCAAACTGGCCGCCATAAAACTGATGTAACTCACCTTCTAAAGAGCACAGAGCTTTGATTCATCATTGAGTAAAGTCATCATCATCCTCATCATCGCTTTCGTTCATCACATCTTGAGAGTCCTCATCATTTTGGCACTGGATGTCACACTGACAAAGGTCTGTACAAGCCAAGTTGTTTGTTCTGCAGGAACATCTAGATGAAGAACAGTCTGTTTTGCACTGACATCTAACCATTTGAATGATGGCCTTGGGGGCTGGAGGCTCCTCAGTTGTGGTTGGTTTCACTTGTCCATCCGTGTCTTTGTAAAAGCCGTTTTGCAGGGGATTCAGCTGAGGATCCTGTTGAGCAATGCTTGCCTGACCCCACACTCTGGCTTGGATATGGACTCTAAGGATGTGCTGCTTGAGAGCTCCAAGAGTAGGAGGAAGCCTGTCACTTTCTGCCATGTGTTTGCAAAAGAGATACCATCGTAGTTCGGGGATGCTGTCGATGTGGATGCCATTTGGAGAGTAAGCAGCACATACAAAGTTAACTAGTGTGGACAACATGTCCTCCGTCACTTCAGTCGCATCTGAAAGCATTCGCACGGTGTCTATGACATCTTCACTTGCTTTGAGGTAGACATGCAGCCAGGTTGCTTTGCCTATTCGAGAGAACCTCCCAGTGTTGTCTGCCCCTGTGAAAGCATGAAAGGCTGGCAACGCCTTTGCTCTTTCGACCCCTAGAGCTGTCCACAGTGGCTCTATTTGAAGTATTCCAGAGGCCATGGAAATGGATGTATTCCTCAGCAGTAGGTCATAGTTTGCTATGACTAGTACCAGGACATCTGTGTCGGGAGAGAAGAACACCAACTGCGCATCATGTGGGTTTCGCTGGGATGCCAGCACGGCCTGGTGGATCAACAGGGTGTCAGCTTCTTCATGGTTGTTGTCCTCGAAGAGCAGGTCACTGTTGCTCCTAGTACGCCCTGAAGCAGACGTGATGATCAACTTGGATGAGTGACTGTTGTATTCTAGAGTTTTCGCTGCCAGATAGTCAGTCAGATCAGCCTTTGTTTTGTCATGAGAAAGGAATCTGCTCATTGGGATGTGTTTGATGTTGGTGTCATCTCTGACTTGATACTGTACTGCATCCTTTCCTTGCCTTCTTTTAGCCCTGGTAGCACTCTTCAGAGAATCGTTTTTGTACGTGTCAAAGACCAGTATGATCTCATCACAATATTTTGTTAGAGACATGAGTCTGTCATTGAAGCATTCACCCAGATCGTTGACTTTCACTACAGTGGCTGGTTTCTTTGTCAGCTTATGCACAAGTACCATCCCATCCACCAGTGCAATCTTCCGACTTGTAGGTTTACTAGATGTGGATGCCATAGTTCTTGTGTCCATTGGATCTTCTTGTAGAACATTTGCAGCTGGTGTCTGCTGCTGATCTTCGGGGTGAATTTCTGCTCTTGCTAACTTGTCGAGGAGATGAATTAACTTCGACTTGTCAGTGCATGGAAGAATTGTCCCATCTGGAGCGAACAGTGCTCTTAGTGTCACAGTGAACTCGTAATTTCCGATGGCATATTTCTGGTTGACGTCTCTGTTTGACTTGGCAAGGACCATGAGCCTTCCGTACAGTTCCTTAGTCTCCTTCAGATCCACAGTCCTGTCTCTGAGTTTCACTGTGGTTCTCTTGTTCCCAGACGTGAACATCTTGTTGTTCTCCTTCTTGACTGGTGCCCAGAGGCTAACATCTCCATTGATACGCTCCGACACGTCGTCTTCATACAACTTCTGACCAGTGACATCAATGTTCAAGATCTGTGGTACATACTCGTCTGGGATGTAAGCATTCGTTATCACATTGTGCAGCTTGTCACCTTCAGTGTCAAATGGATTCCCGTGACTCAGTATCGCAGCCTTGATCTTGTTGATTGCTTCATGCTCCCTCTTGACTGCACTTGGACCAAGGTCATGATGTTCTGTGATCTTGTCACCTTCCAGGCCAAACTGACTCTTGAAGTCTTTTGACAGGCATGATAATTGTGGTGTAACCATGAAGAATCTCTGTCTAGCATTGGCATTGTTAGAGATGCCAATCAGTCCAGAGTGAATCTTCATCAGCTTGTTCAGATGTTCACATGCATGATCTGGTCCAATGGATACAAACGGGATGTCATTCTTGGTTACTGATTGTCAGGGAATTTGTAGTGGGGGACTCACAGGACTCCAATGACCGGACACAGGTTACAAAAGGTCTAGTTTATTAAACTGTATTCACTTCATCCAATTACCAAAATGATACCGCATAATATAATGGATCAGGTTAACTCTTTTCGCTGGTCCTTCTCGTTCATCCGACACTCCCGTTCGGTCAGCGCTTCACGTAGCAAGTACTCGTTCATTCCATCGTTCCGTCGGGCAGGGCTTCTGAGGACAAGTCTACTTTACTCAACGTTTTCTCTCGTTTATATCGCCAAACTGGACTTAATCTCCTCTCCGCTAATGTCCCGAGGTCATGCATCGCACCGAGTCCTGGCATCAGCTCGCTCCCCTCCTGCTGTGATTTCCATTTACACAGCAGGGGGGGGTGCTCTAGCCTGGGGCCTTGACCAGGTGTTTCAAGAGATTACATTGTTCATACACATTCTGACACTCATTTACAAACTCGTCTTTAACAGAGTTTGCATGTAAAATGTATCTGCTTTGTTACCAGGTTAATTAATAAGTTACCAGGGCCAATCAATATGTTACACTGAGTTACACTTCCACAATTCCCTCATCTTTTTGTTTTTGTTTATATTAACCATTAATCTAAACATCAATATAAGTAAACAATCAATCACTACTAGTAAACATCATTACAAGTATAAGTAAATAATCAATCACTTTGGTAATCAAATTCCCTTAGGCATACACCGTCATCCTGCAAGAATCACAAAACATTTCGTTGGTCATTGACTTCTTCCATATCGTTCAATCTATTGCATTTGCATCACAAATATATTTTCAAAACAACACTTCACCATCACCAAGATACAACAATTTCACTTCATTTTCAAGTTTTGTAAAGCATCTGCACCATCTGGCAAAAAACGTTTGCCTCCACACAAATGTTGACTTTGTTTGAAAGGAAGGGCTGATCACTTGTGTTTGAATCCAGGTATGAAACATTTTCTCCTAATGTCTTCATAGCTCCTGCACTACTTCGTGTAGGATTTCGCTGTTGTGGTAACACTGCGGAGTCATAGACTGACCCTTCTCTCCATGTAGCATTCTTGCCACTTTTTGCTGTGAACCATAATGATTCCTTGAACAAGGCCTTCACCCAGTTGTAGTCGACTTGCCTCCTCCCTCATTGTGAGTGGGCAGCAAGTATTGGTGTGACGTTGATTGGCCAGCAAGATGTGGAACAGGGATGCCGGATGCATCCACACTGATGTTGGGACCATGGTGTTCAGGTCATTCATGGTCCTTACCAGGAGCAACCAGCAGAATCGTGCACAGCTGTTGTGACAAGGGCACAGCCGTTTTTGCAGCTCCATGCTGGTTCCCCGGACGTTGGTGAAGTAATAACATATGTCCCCGCATTTCACAGAGGTTGCAGGTAAAATGTCGTTGTCCTGCAACTTCTGATGTGGTGAATGTTCGAAGTCTTCGAACAAGAGTAAGTGATCGCCTTTCTTTCATATGTTGCAGTGTGATCCAGGCAAATGGTCACATAAATTTCCTTGGTGAAGGTAAGCATTCATCTCCAAGTTACACGGGAGAATGTCTTCATCATTCTTTGAGAAAGAGGGTGTATGCCATGATTAACTTCATTTTTTAGCCACAAATTTTCTTTCTCGAACTTCTTCCCAATTCCGTTAGCAATCCCTCCAAAATGTGATCTCGTCTTATCTTTATGCTCAGTCATATCTGAATCTGCTTTCCGCACACACTGAATCAGATAGGGTACATCTTACCATGAAATCAGCATAATCATGTATATCTTCCGACAGTTTCACATTCAACAATTTGTTGTTTTTCCTTAACTCAAAAAGTTATATTCATTTATATGCGTCACACAAATAATATTCAATCAGGTATGTATTTTATTACTAAACTAAGAATAGCATTGTATATGATTACAATCACAAACGGGAATACCTAATTCCCAACAACAATTTTCCCAAACCAACAAATTAAGCATAATGTATTATTACCATAATTCCTCTCCACTTTTTCTTTTCCCTCTTTTTTTTTTTTAACAGTGTGTCACTCGTGGTGATATGAGTTCATTGATATTGTAATTGACACAACTCATAACATTGTCGTTATGCCATTATCTTAATTCTACTGTTTATGTTGCCATAAAAGTCTTCCTTTTCTGGTTCCACATTTTTTTTTTTTTTTTTTTTTTTTTTTTTTTTTTTGTATACAATATCGAGGCTCGTGAAAGAGCGAACATTAATCACACAGAAAGACAAACCGACACATAAAACATATAACATAGGGAGCGGTAGACAAGATGGGGAGAGAGGGGGAAGGACACAAACACAACATTTGAGAGCAGGGACCGAGAGACATGGAGACATCGAGAGATCTGAGAGAGGGCGAGGGCTTTGGGGGGGGGGGGGGGCGTGGGAAGGGGGCAGTGGGAGAGGTATAAAACATATGGACACTGCCAGGACTTCCAGGAAAGAAGTTGGAATTTCAAACAAGGTGGATCTGGGGTGAATTAGCGGGGGTAGAAAAGATCAAGGTTTTGGATGGGGGAAGATAAGAGATGGTGGTGAACAGCTGTTTTAAAGACCTGGAGGGAGGAGTGGGATTGAAGGGAGTGAGGGAGTTTGTTCCAGAGGCGGGAGAAAAGAGGAATGAAAGAGTGAAGGTGAGCGGAGAGCCGAGATTTCGGCAGTTTAACCATCAGAGGGTTGCTGGCAGATCTTGTGCGACCTGTAGGAATATTTGGGGGACAGAGCACAGAGAGAGCTGGGGGTGCAAGGCCGGAGAGGAGTCGGTAGAAGACAGAAAGACCACCTACCTGCCTGCGGTGAGTGAGTGAAAGGCCCTCAGAGATAGCTTCATCGCGGGAGATTCCAATAATTCTGAAAGCTTTGGTTTCAACAGCGTGAAGCCGAGCTAGGTGTGAGGCAGGAGCACCGGCCCATAGGGGAGAACAGTATTCCATTGAGCTGCGGATGAAAGCCTTGTATGTGGTGAGGAGCTCAGGTGTGCCGAGGAAGGACTTCGCACGACGGAGGATGCCCAGTCGGCGACTGGCTTTGGAGGCCAGCTTGGAAATGTGGTTTTCCCAAGAAAGATCATGGCAGATAGTGAGACCCAAAATCTTGAGCGACAGAACTTCTTGGAGAGGATTGTTGAGAAAGTAGATGGGAGGGTTGTCCAGTCGATCTTTTCGGAGAGACATAGTAAGAGTGTGAGATTTGTCAGGATTGAAAGACATGTTCCACTTGTTTGACCAGTCTGTGATTTTGTCCAGGTCTTCAGAGAGTGAGGAGGCAGCAGACTGCCGATCTGAGGGAAGAGGAATGGAGCGGCAGAGAGTGGAGTCATCAGCAAAGAGATAGAGAGGATTTTCGAGAGAGTCAGAGAGATCATTGATGAAGACCAGAAAAAGCACGGGGCCCAGAACACTGCCTTGGGGAACTCCAGCCTGAACAGGAAGAGGAGATGAGAGAAACCCATTCAGGGCCACATTTCTTTCCTCATTTGTCACTTCATGCGTTATCATCGTGTTGTTGGTTACCTTATTCAAACACACCGTCACTAAGGCTTTCAAGCAAGCCACCACTAAAACAATTGCCAATATAACTACTAAACCAACAAACAAGTCTGCTACTCCTTGTATATGTTCATACCTATGACATAGTTATATGTCGATGACATTTAACATTATATACCAAACTAACAAGCTTCCTAAAAGGTAAATAAAGAAAATCCCTTAATATGTAACATAATCAGATTATTTGTCTTACCCTGATCCCCCTATCTCCCGGGGTTGAACTCAATCCCCTGATCATGAGTGTAGTTGTGATACTTTTTTTTTTTTTTTTTTCTCATGCTGTATTAATATCAGTAGATAATTGTATGTCATGTAGGCAAATAAATGTCACTATTCCAAGTAGGAATATCACATGTTGAAATGTAATGTTTATCAATGCAAGGGGTGTTAAAATGTAATTCAAATGACTGTAAATCACGACTATCATTTTTCTACCACTGAATGTTCTGCTGGGCTGCTAGGTGCAGCCTCATTTTCTGTGGGATCGTCCACCTTAGCCCCATGTGCTTGCTTGCAATGAGAGGCATGAATCCAACTTTCTATTTTGGGTCCATATTTGTTTCTATTCTTATCAATCTCCTATGGTTTATCAATTCGTTCCAAGATACCGCAACCAAAGGTTTTAACCAAAGCTCTACCAAACTATTTCCAATTTGAACAAAAATGCCAGTGAAACAATGATTCGAAGGATTAACTTCAAGGGGTCAATAAATTTATTCTATAGCCAGATCTAATTTTCCCATCCAATAGTTTGCCTTGCCACATGTCATATTATAACACCTTAATAAACCTTCGAAAAAATGTTTCCCATCTCAACAAATTTCCTTTTTTTACAAATAGCCATGTGTAACTTACGTATTTAACTACAATTTCCTCTCAATTTGTTTGGCCTAACTGGCCGCAAAAGTGGCTGCCAGCATGCAGTACCGTTTTTTATCTACCAAGGAAGTGTTCCACACAAGACCTCTACCAAAATGTTGTTTGTAAAAACAAATCTGGGATTTCTGATTACATGGATGCACACTCTCAGGACATTTTCAGGCTGCTGTTAACAATCCACTACGATGACTTAATTCCTTTACCCACAATCAAATAATTAGTACAAATTGAGGATATTATCCCTATCACATTCTTTTATAGATTCATTATGTTGGATCTAATTTTTTCCAATAATTTTCCACTGCTGTAAGGCGGAACAATAGCTCTCATAAGTCTTAGTAATATCGTACTTAATTTGCCCAGCAGAGAATAATTTATTTACTATCCTTTCTCATCTGTTAACCAGTGACTTTGTTTAAACTCCAGAACTGAAAACCCACAATAGTTCAAACCAGCAAAATTTTCTTTACTCTTTTCCCATATCATCTATGCCTAAAACACATCCATACATACAGCACAATTTATATGCTGATAAAATTCAAGTTTATATATATAAAATCCATGAGCAGAGTATTCTGGGAAGTCAGTGTAAGACCTCTCCCAAATTTGGATGATTTTGTACTTCCTCATTTCCTTTTATGAAGCTCATATCCATAAATAGATGTTATTCTCATATATACACAAAGAATTAAGTTAAGCACCCCTACACAACGAATTAAGGTAAGCACCCCCTAATATATATTCTTTGTGTATATGTATACATTGGCATATATTCTAAGGTATGTGAGATCAAATAATGATTGGTATGACATTAGCAATTATCCATTGATGAAATTGAGTGATCAAAGTGAAAAAAAGTGATTGGTTGAGTCAGTGATACGATCACGTGGGTCCTACACACGTTATTGACGCAAAGATCGCTAGAGGTCTTCTCAGAACAATGACTGTACGTTAGAAAACATAAACGTCATCCACACTGTCCGTGATGGACCTATAGCTCCATACTTAAATTGAGGTGAAAATATGCCTAAAATTCCCAAAAAAATTCACCTTAAATTATTCAGAATAAAATATTGAAAACGGCATGATTGTTATGTTTTTATGTGACCATAATATCACTTCTCCAGAAAATATAGCAATATCATGGGTATATTACACTGTTTTGACGACAACAAACTTGTAATGTGCGAGGTTGTAAAAAAACGGGGGGGGGTGCTTAACTTAATTCTTTGTGTATACATTCTATCAAAAATGGAATCCCAAAATTACTCACAATTTTACTATTAATTAATGGCTGCTCATAACCCAGCACATCAAATTTTTTATATTCCATTTCCCTTGACAAAAGAGATAATGTTCATAATCAAATTATATTTCTATTTTATTTTACGGATTCTCTGGATATTCAATCCCATCCACATATCCCAATCCCATCCACATATAACTATCCATTTCCAGACAGGCACACTGTCGGTGTCAACAATCTTGTAAGATTGATACACAAAAACACACACACACATGCATTATGCATATTTGTTTGCGTTGGAACCATTATTTACAGATCAGATGGGTGTCAATTTTATTTCAATTTCATAAAATTTGTCAATCAAATTCAAAATGCTTATAGACAAATAAACCAAAGTCCATTCTTAGAAAACCCTTATGATGTCACATTGAAATTACCCTTTCTGCCTTCACAATAATCTATCCAAATTTTGACTACACACCCATTTGCATGTCAGTCGACCATTGACCTATCAATCGTGCGGAACAATAGTCCGAAATTCCCACCTGATCATCATGTGACTCTTGTTACTTGGTTTGCCAAAAATTGCAACGCAATTGTTCCAAACTTTGTAAATTTAAAATTGCTGTGCCCAAAATAGAAGATCCAATTTTGGCATTTGATCAATTAATTATTAATTTGTTAACAAGCAAAAAGAAAAATGAATCATTCTTGCTCTGAAAACTTTTCAGACACAAGAATCATCGACAGTTATTCATGTTTGTCCAGTAATCTAATTTGTTGAGGCCAATCGTCATTTGGGATTTGTTGCAATGAAGGCCTAATCATTGTCTGAGGTATCGGTCAGCACTGGTACCCTTGATCTTGGTTTACCCTATTAACTTGTCTTCCTTTTGGTATACGGACATCCTCTTTTCCAATGTCCCATCCGTCCACATTTGAAACACCGGTTTCTGTCGTTGTCTGATCTGTGCACCTGTGCACTTGTATTGCTGGGCTGCATCTCTACATCCCTGAGTTGCCACTGCAATCTCTCGTTATCTCCTGAAACACGAAAAAATTCTCTGTACCGTCCTTTTTGGGGAGACAACTGGAAATCTGATGGGACAACTGTCACTTTCGTTCCTAATTTCGAGGGCAGTTGTGCATTTGTCTCCTCCACTGTATCCTGTATCCTTTTTATTTTAAGTTCTAGATCCGTTATCCGTTCTTGCTGTTCCCGTTGTCTGGATTCACCATCCCAAACATGGAATGCAAGCCAGTCTACCGTTAGATTCTGTCTCTTCCTGGCTTTCAATCTTTGTTCCAATCTTTCCAATCGACTTCGCTCGAATGTACCATCTCTTGGAAACTCCTCATCATGTCCCTTTGTCCACAAATACCAATTCTCGACCTGCCTTATAGCTTCGGCACCATAACGGTCGTACATATGATGTGTACAAGTACCTTTTTGTGGAATTTCTGGTTGTCCTTGTGTATTCTTGCAGGCTCCATTTCCCATTCTGCCTTTTATCAAAGTAGCGTTGGATGTGTTGTAGCTTGTTCCAGGTTCCTCTAAAGCTTCACTCGTACCTCCAGGAAGGATCTCTCCACCTGTTCACACGGTGATTTCCAGAGAATCTCCCTCAGCTGTGGCTTTTGCACAATCCAATCTCACAGATCAGTATTTGCAGATGAGCCGGAGGGTCAGTATGAAATGGGTGAATCCTCAGGTGTCCGCTCTGTTTGACGGGGAAATCACACAATGGTAACCACACATATATATCTGTATATAAACTCACCACCTTGCTCAATTTTCCCAGGTTGTCTCCACATTGATAATATCTCGCAAATATATCAAAGCTTCTTTCTTGAGACCGCATTTTCATCAATCAAACAATCAATATATTCAATTCAATTTATTCAGTTCAATTTATGCAATTAAATTCAATCAATTAGATTCAATCAATTAACAATTCAATCAATTATTCAATTTCAATTAATTCATCAATATTCATCAATAAATCAAATTAATCATTTTGGATGTCTCCTTGCATAAGCCCTTTCCCCAATGATGTCAGGACAGGTCCATCCATTGACTGAGATCGAATTTCATCGGTCGTCACCTCAGATTCGTACCTCATGTCAATTGATGAATCACCGTCCTGTCCTAGGGTCATATCTGACATATTTTCCCATTTTGCCTGGTCTCCACAAATTTTCTTTGCAACCACTAAAGGCAACTCATCCTTCATTCGTGAGACAGCCAAAATGGATGGCAGATATTAAAGTTCTTTGGGAAAAATATCTCATCATTTTCCTTTTAATAGTACCCAAAATCTCTTGGCAATTTAAATTTCGTAAAACTCCTGAAATAAGACTGTAAAATTCCTTCAATCATGCTAAATTTTGAAGCTCCATCGCTTGTAATACCCAATTTATCCCATAGGGCTTGAAAGTTCTTTCCCAAGTTCATGCAGCATTCTGCATTTGAACCCTATGATATCATTCATAATAATCATCATGATTTTATAGTCATGGTCCTATCATAATCATCTATTTAAAACGAACATTTCCTTTATCACCACAGCTATGTGGTATAATCAACAATAGAATAAAACTGTACATAGCAACAGGCTACCTCATGGCCACTTAGTATACCTATTGACAATAAGTCATAACAATATCGAATAATCACTGAACAATTCAAAAATCGCTTCCCCTGCTCCAGCCGCAGCATCCGTGATATTTGTTTGCTCATTCACTATTCCTGATTCGTCATCAAGGATCTCCATCATCACACAGCGTACTTAATTCCGCATTCTAATGAGAATTCAACAGGATTTTACGACTCAAAGGAAAAGAACGAGCAGACCTTTTGCAGGATGATCGTTACAAAAATCGTTACATATATTAAAGTATTTATGATGTCGACAAATCATATCTTAATTCTTACAAGATTTTGGTTCTTTGAATAAATCACAGCACCGGGAGAACCAGCTCCAAAAATGGATCTTTGTGTTTATTCAGCACCCTAGTAATTGGTTCTTTGTGTACTAATTACACAGCACCCAGGCCCCGCTCATATGGATCTTTGTGCAGCGCTACACAGCACCTGAGCAAAAGGGGTTTCATCTACATTTTCCCTATCTGGTGTACCATCCGTGATATTTGTCTGCTCATTCACTATTCCTGATTCGTCATCAAGGATCTCCATCATCACACAGCGTACTTAATTCCGCTTTTTAATGAGAATTCAACAGGAATTTACGACTCAAAGGAAAAGAACGAGCAGACCTTTTGCAGGACGATAACTGGAATTAGTCGTGAAAATATATCCAAATACACAAAAATACACACCCACACAAATAAACAACATTTATTCCGTTTAACAGAACAAACATTTCCTCTATCATGACATGCATGTCTTCAAAATTATATGCCCAAGAGAAAAGTAAAATTAATTAAAACTGCGGGCAGTGATGATCCGGGGACCATACCGCTCCATCCTGATTGGACGAGTGCGTGCTAGAGTCGTTAACAACGACAGTCCAGATCCGATTGTTCAAAATTTCAACTCAATCGATCGAAAAATGAACGCAGGGATGCATTTTAAAGGTGCAGTGGCACTAACTGAGTTGCCACGAATATGGCCACGAAATTGCCAATATGGCCATCGCAAAATATTTTCCTTAATCAATTGGCTCATAGCATAACCAATCTGCAAGTATTTCATCCGAAGATGTATCTCCGAGGAATTTTAATTAAATAAGTCATTTATAAATCAACGAGTTAATTTATTAAATGATTAATCAATAAATCAATATTTTCCTTGACAGCCACATCACTTGGTCAGTGTCATGTCCAAATATCAGCTTCCTTACTCAAAAGGTGCCTGAGTTAATGTAATGTAATTACTGTAATAAGATTACTGCAATTACTGTAATGATTACTGTAATTACTGTAATTACCGGAACTGTAATTACTGTAATTACCTCAGGTAATTACTGTAATGTAATTACTGTAATGTAATAAGAAATGTAATTAATTAAATAAGTACTTCATTAATCGTTAATAATGAAATAATTCCTGAATTCTCATTCGATTCACTTGACATTCGAATGTCCCCAAAACGTTGGAGCAAAACGTTGCAACAACGAAAGTGAAACGTTGTAGCGACGTTGTGGAAACGTCAGCAAAACCCAACATTTAAATGTTCCCAAAACGTTGGAGCAAAACGTTGCAACAACGAAAGTGAAACGTTGTAGCGACGTTGTGGAAACGTTAGCACAACCCAACCTTTGAATGGTCCCAAACGTTTCGACAACAAATGGTCACAAGTCATTATCACATTGCAATGACCTCTAAACATTCCTAAACCAATATCCCATTAAAAAATCCCATTAAAATCCCATATTTTGTCACCCTTTGCATTGTTGAAAGCAATTAATTCCATAACTTAATATTACCTCTGGTTTATATATACTAGGGCGTGCCCGCACGTACGTGCTCGCCCGTACGTGCTTGCAAAAAACATGCGTGCAAACAACAACAACAAAACTTTGAAACCACGTGGCAGTAACGACCACAGAACCACCCTCCTATTTGCATGGAATGGTTTGGTCCATTCGCAAAGCCAAAACGAACGACCACAGAACCACCCTCCTATTTACATGGAATGGTTTGGTCCATTCGCAAAGCCAAAACGAACGACCACAGAACCACCCTCCTATTTGCATGGAATGGTTTGGTCCATTCGCAAAGCCAAAACGAACGACCACAGAACCACCCTCCTATTTGCATGGAATGGTTTGGTCCATTCGCAAAGCCAAAACGAACGACCACAGAACCACCCTCCTATTTGCATGGAATGGTTTGGTCCATTCGCAAAGCCAAAACGAACGACCACAGAACCACCCTCCTATTTGCATGGAATGGTTTGGTCCATTCGCAAAGCCAAAACGAACGACCACAGAACCACCCTCCTATTTGCATGGAATGGTTTGGTCCATTCGCAAAGCCAAAACGAACGACCACAGAACCACCCTCCTATTTGCATGGAATGGTTTGGTCCATTCGCAAAGCCAAAACGAACGACCACAGAACCACCCTCCTATTTGCATGGAATGGTTTGGTCCATTCGCAAAGCCAAAACGAACGACCACAGAACCACCCTCCTATTTGCATGGAATGGTTTGGTCCATTCGCAAAGCCAAAACGAACGACCACAGAACCCCCCTTCTATTTACATGCAATGGTTCGGTCCATCCGCAGAGCCAAAGCGAACGGCTTGCGAGTACGGTGACCATACCTTGGGACCCCCTTGTCCGATTAATTTCAAACCTTGACAAATTTTCCATTCCTTCCCTTCCTGATCTTTCGATGTAGGGCTGGGTTCTTTTTTTAGGATCATGTTGCATCGAGCATTATTTTCCAAAACAGTGTGAACATTAACCCACACCAAAACCTCTGACATCCCACCATTAACACCTATTGTAAGCGTGCCGAATCAGTAAGCATCACCCCTTCTATGAGCCTCGACCAGAGGGTGGTTGTTACTCACAAACACCATTTCCTGTAATTATCTCTCACTAGGGCATGCCCGTACTATATATATATATCTAAAATTATATCCCCCGCCGAGCAAGTCGCTGGCTCCAAGTCGAGTGCTTTGAACAAAAAAAAGAAGTACTCTAAACGGTGGTTTTTTATTCAACCGTGAAGCATGTCTCAAAGGCTTCTTGATGGACCTGGACAAAATTTGATGCAATTTTTTTTCTCAATCGCCATCTTTCATCATAATTCTGGACCGGCATGAGGGGGGGTTGTCTGTCATGAATTTATAGGCATGGCGGGAAAACTGAAAAAAATTATTTATTTAAAACGGGTGTACACGATTGTACACGTGTACGGACGGACCTTACCGAACCGGCAAACAAGTCGCTTCATGCACATCAGTGGTGCGTTTCTTCGTGGCGCGTGTCAGAAGAATTACACAGCGCAGGAAAAATACGTATTTACAGAAATCGTTTAAAAAAAACTCGGATAATCGCTAAAATCGTTGTGGCCGGTGTACCATATTGGAAATATATATATATATAAATATAATTCCGTTTCCCGGTTCCCTGTCGCTCGCCGAGCGCCGAGCAAGTCAAGTGCTTCGAACAAGTGCAAAAAAAAAGTAGTACTTTATCCATGTGCGGGTGGGTAAACGAGTGTACCGGCCTTACACGTCCTGGAAGCAAGCGGTCGCAAGGTGCACACTTGCTTCGTTTGCTTCCAGGTTACAGTAAGGCCCTTTAATAACCAGCGCAAAAATACGTATTTACAGAAATCATTTAAAAAAAAACGAATAAATTGCTACAGTCGTTTATCGAAATCCCATTCGTGATGGCTCACGCCACCTATATCGTGGCATCGGTGCGCAAAGAAGCCCCAGACCACCTGCTCCCCCATGTATGTACCCATAACTTCCAAGTTCGTAAATCATATTGGACCAAACAAGACACACTCACCTTTTAAAGACTTGTTTGTGTCCAGTTGATGTCAGCGGTGCCTCCAAGATTGTCAGGGAATTTGTAGTGGGGGACTCACAGGACTCCAATGACCGGACACAGGTTACAAAAGGTCTAGTTTATTAAACTGTATTCACTTCATCCAATTACCAAAATGATACCGCATAATATAATGGATCAGGTTAACTCTTTTCGCTGGTCCTTCTCGTTCATCCGACACTCCCGTTCGGTCAGCGCTTCACGTAGCAAGTACTCGTTCATTCCATCGTTCCGTCGGGCAGGGCTTCTGAGGACAAGTCTACTTTACTCAACGTTTTCTCTCGTTTATATCGCCAAACTGGACTTAATCTCCTCTCCGCTAATGTCCCGAGGTCATGCATCGCACCGAGTCCTGGCATCAGCTCGCTCCCCTCCTGCTGTGATTTCCATTTCCACAGCAGGGGGGGGGGGGGTGCTCTAGCCTGGGGCCTTGACCAGGTGTTTCAAGAGATTACATTGTTCATACACATTCTGACACTCATTTACAAACTCGTCTTTAACAGAGTTTGCATGTAAAATGTATCTGCTTTGTTACCAGGTTAATTAATAAGTTACCAGGGCCAATCAATATGTTACACTGAGTTACACTTCCACACTGATAGATTGCCAGCTCCTAGTTCTTCCCAGGTCCTAGGGTGATTGGTTCTTAGGTCATACATCTCTGCGATGTATCGGGGCCAGAGCCGCTTGTATTTGATCCGGTCCATGGCAAAGAATAACTTGCTCAGTTCTTCTCCAGCTTGGAGGTGAAGCACCAGGTCAGCACTCCGTGATGCTGCCACGAATAACAGGATTGTCTCCACCCGATGTAGATAGTTCATCATTGACTTGAACATTGCATTCTTGGATCTCCGTGCTTCCCACTCCTCGAGTGCCGTCACCACCCCATCAGATGTCAAGACTTGAAGGAGTTTGGTGTTTGCTTGTTTTACAGATTCAGCTTTCGTGCACTTGTTCGTCTCAGCACAGGCAGCTTCTACTCCCTCTGTTGCCTCGAAACACACATCCTTTACTTGTGGGTTGTCCTTCAAGAACTCCTCCAGAACCATTTCATAAAGTGCTACATATGAATATATATGGGCACGGAGAGACCGCTTGTAGTGTGTACATTTCAGGATTTGCCGCGTCGTGGCTGGACCATAGACATCAGCTTCTACCCAAGCATCATCAATGCCTGAGTTCTCCATGGAGGCTCCGAGGGCTCGGAACACTCGCAGTAGAATAGTATTTCTCATTACAGTTAACACAGTCAGGTTCAGCATGTCCAGATTTTAGATTTCGTTGGATTGTTTTTGGGATTTAGAAAAATCAAAGCTCCGTCTTATTTAGAAGATGAGATCCTGAGAAACATCAATTTTACGGCGGCCAGTTTGAAAAATCAAAGATGGCCGCCACATAGGAGCTCTATGGTCATGTCTAGCTTATCGAACTTGTTACCATTGGATTCGGGGCCCTTGAAAATGTATGTTTAGCCGTTAGAATCAAAGCTTTATGTTGTTTAGAAGCTGAGATATTGAGAAACATCAATTTTACGGCGGTCAGTTTGAAAAATCCAAGATGGCCGCCACATAGGAGCTCTATGGTCATGTCTAGCTTATCGAACTTGTTAACATTGGATTCGGGGCCCTTGAAAATGTATGTTTAGCCATAGAATGAAAGCTCTATGTTATTTAGGAGCTGTGATATTGAGAAAAATTAGTTATACGGCGGCAATTTTGAAAATCCAAGATGGCCGCCATACAGGAGTCTGTGCAAATAGCAACATTGGTTTTCTGACTGACTATACAATATAGTTTCCAAAAATATATAGTTTTCCAAATCCCCCAAAAAATCCAACGAAACTTTAAATCTGGACATACTGAACCTGACTTCGCATACATGTGTAGGCCTACCAAATTCCCGAAACGTGTAACTGTACCAAATCAACAGTTAAAAGGATTTTGAGCCGGTAGCTGTTATGGCCTTGGCAAGATCAATGGAGACAGCGATCTGTTAGATCTGATCCCCCTTCATGCCGAAGTGCAGATCCTCCTTCATGCCACATCCGATCGATGCAGCTGTGCAGCGATCGGTGCAGCCGTTTGTGCGGCACACAGTGCAGCGATCGGTGCAAGCGTGGACTCCCACAATGCCACATCCTGCTGATACTTGCTCCCGCATGACGTTATTTTCCCCGGTGCCGCACAAATGGCTGCACCGATCGAGATTTATCGGATGTTTATATAAATCGTTTAAAAGAAAAAAAGCCTTCAATTTCTGATATTTAGCCTTTTCATTTGGGCCTCCCAATTGAAGCCCCGCCCATAGGGCGGGTACCGTTGCTCGACGTAAGAAGACGTCACAATGAACGTCATGCAAACGCGAATGTTATGCGGGAGTCCAAACCTGAGAATGCTGGAGACTAAAGCCGAAATTGGGAAAACTAAATAGCCTATTTTCCTCCTGGGGATCCCAGGATTATCCACAGAAAATATCTTTGCGATCGGTTCAGCAGTTTTTACGGTACCTTCGAACAGACAGACAGACATTTGGTGAATTATAGTAAGATTCGTAATGTGCTTGTTTGAAGTGAAATGACGCCACAATTATTCATCAAACCAAACATGAATTTCTGATTGTGTACACCTTTAAATGACCATTGGTCTTCGATCAGAAGTCAGAGGTTAAGAGAATAAGGATATCATTATAATAATTTCAGATGTTTTGAATAATACCAATCGTTATAACAATAATCATTATAATAACATAACTGCTGACAAGTTCCTTCCATGCACACATCCAGTAAAATAAAATAAGGCATAATGTGATGAAGCACAGTGGGGAGCAAACCTGAACATCTGTGGTGTAATTGTGTTTACAAGTCGACGGTCAGGTGACCATGGCACAGGCGAGCAGTCTCTTGAGGCTTCGCATACATGCTGCAGTCTGGTAAGCCACTGGCGTCAGGAAACTTGGCAAGCTGAACACCCTGGCAGGTGGCTGATTGGTGAAGGGGAGAAGATGATGGGTAAGTTGAATACATTGCGGCCTCACTATGTTAGCAGAGACAGAATGAATGTAGGCACATTATATACAGGTGTCATTCATAAAATCATGGTCAAACCATCATTACCTCCTATGCTCAAACGGATAACGTCAATGACGTTTGCTTTATAATAGCCTCCCTCTCCTGCCACCCCCCCCCCCCCCCCTCCCTCTCTCCAAAGGTTTTGCAGACACTATTGTTGCAATTATTTAGTTTGCTTTAACTAATAACTTAGCTTCATGTATACTAGTAGGGACCAGCAGAACATTGGCACATTGTAGATTGTGACTTCAAGTCCTAAATTCCCTAATGCCCCTGGCAAACCCCAGGTTATCCACCTCCTTTCCCATCAAAACCCCGTCATGAACCCAACCTCCCAAACCCCAAATCCTCAACCTCCCCCTTCCAACCCAAAGGCTTCAATCCCCTACCCCTCCAAACTCTGTCCCATCTTTGCTCTTTTCCCCCCTCCAAACCCCAACTCTTCCACCCGCTCCCCTCCCTTCCTCCTCCCACCAACAATCCTCCTGCTCATAAAAGCTAAAGGGCATTCTTACATCGATCATTACATATTTACCTCCGCCACCGAAGATAGACAGAGGTTATTTTTTCACCCCTCTCTGTTTATTTGTCTGTCTGTTTGTTTGTTTGGCTGTAAATAGGATATCTCAAAACATTGCGGACGGATTCGGACGAAATTTGATGGACAGGTTGGGTGTGTGACAATGATGAATTGTTTCGATTTTGGTGAAGATTGGAATCCAGATCCAGATACAGGACATTTTTAATTAATTCTTCATGTAGATATGGGAGCAAAAACGATATCGTATTGCATGAAATTTCAGAGCTGTTGACGAGTTATGACAAAATTAGTTGCTGGATGAATTGGTTAGGTGCCAACAACAAGCTGATTCGATTTTGGTTTTGGTGCAGATGCATCTAGTGTATCAGTGGATACAAAATGCAAACTGGTCAGCCTGGCGAAGGTATGCACTCTATTTACCGAGTATCGTTCTAGTTTCTGTTGTGGTCCCGGAACCAAACACAAATCTTACTATAATTCACCAAATGTCCGTCCGGCCGTTCGAAGGTACCGCAAAAACGGCTCAACCGATCGCAACGATATTTTGGGTGGGTATTCCTGGGAACCCTGGGAGTAAAATAGGCTATATTGTTTTTCCAAGTTTTCCAGTTTTTCCAAACACGATGGAAAAATATTTACCGATATGAACAGTGATGTGGCTTTTGTTGAAATTCTACGTACCAGGAGAGAGTAGATCGACTCCTGACGAACTCTTCCTATATAAACGTGCGGCTCCGAAGTAACATGGCAGCGTGTGCAAAGCTACTGAGAAACAGGTGTAGCGGCCGCTTCCGTGTTACAGATTCGGCGTGCACTCTTCACACATAAACGTGCGACTGAGAAAGATGTGCAGCGGCCGCTTCCATTTTGCAGAATTCAATCTTTTTTCAAAATGGGCGCCATGTACTGTTTAGATTTTGATGATTTGCGTGTGATATGATTCAACGGATGTTTATATGAATCGTTTAAAATAAAAAAGCCTTCAATATCTGCTATTTTACCTTTTCATTTGGGCTTCCCAATTGAAACCCCGCCCAGGTACAGTTGGGAACCATTGCCAGTATCTATAATAGTAAAAGGCAGTGTCCGTCCGTCCATCCGCCTGTCTCCTCCATAACTCCAAAACCATGAAACCTAGCGGCCCTCTGAAACCATACACCTGGACATCCAACAGATTGCAAAGATGAAAACTGGGTGGTTGGGTGTGTTATAACACCCTTTTTGAAGATGATTAACGAGATGCTCATAAGAAAAAAAAAACCCTATGTGGTGGCTTACCAATATGGCGGCCCGCCATCTTGGTCAGCCCTCTGCACCTCGCTGGGTCCTTAAGCGGCCATTTTGTTTAGGCCTACTGTTATGGATTCATCACTTCCGTCATTGTGGTTTTCATCCAGTGTAAGCATTTTTGGTTCCATGTACTATTATTGTTATCGTTTAAGTGAAATGGAGATAACTGTTTTCAAAAGGTAAAAAAAAATTAATGTTTTTTTTTTAAAAACGGAAACCGGATCGAGGGAAGAGGAAGAAGAAGAGGACGCGAGAAGTGGAGCAAGTGAGGTCGGGAAGAAAAGCCAAGCTGCTTTGAGGTCTCGAGGAGACCATGGCGAATGGGGGTCACGAGCGAACTTTGGGTTTCCCGGGAAAGGGATTCCTGCGACAGAGTTGTGATCGCTGTGACAGATAAACCTGCGTGACAGGTTTTGTGGTTGATTCCGAAGAGAATCGTTGTTTGAGTGCAGGTACGCCTCCAGTACGGGCCTGTCGGCCATTTTGCCTTGCTCCCGCCATTTCGCATCGCTCCAGCCTTTTCGCCTCGCTCCAGCCATTTCACCGCACCCAGCCGTTAGCCTGGTTTGCGTGTGTAACATGGATTTCGATTGGGAATTTGTGGTTCTTCGTTTGGGAGCCGTTGAATGTTCATACCCGAAGGTGTGATTTCCCAATCGCCTTTTGAGGGCACATTTGCGCCTCTTTGGTAGTGTTGACTGTCAGCCGAACTGGATTCTGGTCTCGATACGACATTTTTCTTGTGATCACCGGAGCATGGATCGACTTTGGCTTGATGTCGGGACAGAGACTTTGGGAATGTTCTTTTCGCTCACTTGGAGCACAGTGAGTTATATTGTAAGAAACTGATGGTACCATCATAGGAATGATATAATATTTGTTGTACAATTGATTAATATTGTTCTTGTGCTGTTATTCTTGTGTGACCTTAATACAATACTTGTTTTTTGATAACAATTGGTGTGGTTTCACCATTGGTCATTGACACACAGAGTAACACATCTTTCTGCCGTGACTCCTTTCGGGGCTCGGAGGTACACCGTGACCGGGGTTTGGGGAGGAGCACATAACAGAAATTGGGGGCTTGTCCGGGATAGAATTTCCTAACATTCCCCAAATTCCCAAATTTGGAATTTTCTAACATTCCCAAATTTTTCAAAAATTGGAATTTTTTTGTGTGAAGTTTAACAGGTGCTAACTGATAGTCACCATGGTGTTTGACGCCGAAAAGTTTGCGGCGTCCCCTAATGAGGCACAGTTCCAGGCGTTAAAAAGATCGGAACTCATGATATTGGCCAAATATTGTAACTTGGAGGTCCGAGTTAGTATGAAGAAAGCAGAGATGCAGACATTGGTGGTAGAGTCTCTAGTGGACAAGGAACATGGGAAGAGGTAGCCTTGGATTGGTTACCCAACTAAAAAGGAAATGTGGAGCTCCGGAAAATGGAGCTGCAACTGCAGAGCCAGGAAAGGTCAAAAGAGTTGGATTGGAAAGCGGAAAAGGAAAGAGCAGAACGGGAACGAGAACTCGAGGAGAGAAGAGCCGAGGAAAGAGCAGAGGAAAGGAGAGCCTGAAAGGAACTCGAGGAGAGAAGGGCAGAGGAAAGGAGAGCTGAAGAAGAAAGAAGAGCAGAGGAAAGAGCAGAGGAAAGGAGAGCCGAAAGGGAGATAAAGGAACGGGACATGGATTATCAGAAGGAACTTAAACTCAAGGAGCTGGAATTACTGGGGGAACGGAGAGAAGTAGTATCCATGCCGGCTCGTTCGACAACCAGTCAGAACTCTTGGGATGTTGGTAGGCATGTGAGGCTGGTTCCACCCTTCAATGAAAAGGAGGTAGCAAAGTTTTTTTTACACTTTGAGAAGGTGGCTCAAATGTTAAAATGGCCTGTGGGGTCCTGGACTATGTTAGTGCAAAGTGTTCTGGTGGGTAAAGCTCAAGATATCTATTCGGCTTTACCGATTGACCAATGTGCAGATTATGAGATAGTAAAGAAAGCCATTCTCAAAGCCTATGAATTGGTCCCTGAAGCTTACCGACAAATATTCAGGAATGCCAGGAAGAGGGAGAGGGAGACCCATGTGGAGTTTGCCAGAATGAAGGAAACTATGTTTGATAGGTGGAGTGACTCCAAGGAGATTGGGAAAGACTTCAACCTTTTGCGACAATTGATCTTGGTGGAGGAATTCAAACAGTGTGTCCACGTGGACATTAAAGTACATCTGGATGAAAAAAAAGAACCGCGGAGTTGTATGAGGCAGCAACTGTGGCAGATGACTATGCATTGACACACAGGATGGGGTTCCACAAACCTAACTTCCCACCAAGAGTTAGCCAGGGGAGTTACGGTAAATCAGGTTCGGAGAACAAATTTTCATGGAGGCGGCCTAGAGAGGACTATGGGGACAAATCTGATACCGCGACTTTTAGGGATCAGAAGACTACCGTTCAAGACATACCTATCTTCCGGGGGGCCCGAGGCAGACCACGAGTTTTTCCTCCGGGCCTACCTGCGCTTTTTGCAAGAAACCTGGGCATTTGATGTCCCAATATTACGCCCTGAAAAGGAAAAATCAGGAGCGAAGTCAAACGAGTGCAACTCCGAATGCATTGGCCAATGCGAGAAATCGTCCTTGGAGGACAGTGCCTTGTGAAGGTTCCCGTGCTAAAGTTACGGCACCACAGAACGACTTTGTCCAAGAGGGTTACAAACCTTTTATTTCAGAGGGGTTTGTGTCACTGGATGGGGACTTAACTAACCAGAGACCTGTTAGGGTATTGAGGGACACAGGAGCACATCAATCTTTGATGATTGAGGGCATTTTGCCATTGTCAGAGAAGACGGCAACTGGTGTTAGCGTTCTTTTCCAGGGGGTTGGTGGCTATGTTAAAGCTCCTCTGCATGTCATCCATTTAGAGTCTGATTTGGTGTCAGGACCGGTCACTGTGGGGTTACAAGCCACTCTTCCTGTAGAGGGAATCTCTTTTATTATCGGGAATGATTTGGCTGGTGGTCGAGTTTCTGTTAATCCGATGTTGGTTGAAAAGCACAGTAGGGAAAATAACACAGCACAGTTAGAGCAGGAGATTCCGGGTATCTTTCCATCTTGTGCCGTGACTCGTGCTATGGGTAGGAAGCGCTCTGAAGAGAAGGAGAAGGAAGGCGATGTGGATTTGGGTTCCATAGAGATATTGGAGGAAAATTCTGGAAGAGGTAATAGGAAAGGGAGTGACATCAAGGAACCGAAGGAAAAGGTGGCATCTGGATCAAAAGAGGAAATGGAGTGTCCGTCGGAGACATCTGGGAATGAGGCTGAACAAACGGTGCTTGTCCGAAAGAGACTTGTTGAAGAACAACATGGAGATTCGGAGCTCCGGAGTTTGATTGATAAAGCCGTTACAGAGGAAGAGGCTATGAAGATACCTGTTGGTTACTTCATGAAAGGGGAAATACTCATGAGAAAATGGAGACCACCGGAGGTACCAACAAATGATGAGTGGAAAGTTCATTACCAAATTTTGGTACCACCGCCGTACCGGAAGGAGATATTGAATTTGGCACATGAGACACCTTTGGCTGGGTACCTTGGAGTGAACAAGACATGTGACAGAATATTGGTGCATTTTTTCTGGCCAGGATTGCGACGTGATGTGGCGGAGTTCTGTAAATCTTGCCACTCTTGCCAGCTGGTGGGAAAACCTAATCAGAAAGTCCCCTCTGCACCTTTAAAACCAATTCGAGCTTTTGAAGAGCCATTCAGCCGTCATTATTGACTGTGTAGGCCCTTTACCTAAAACTAAGGCTGGACATCAGTATTTGTTGACCATCATGTGCGCTTCCACGAGGTTCCCAGAAGCAGTGCCTCTTTGGAAAATTACTACGGCAGTTATTGCGAAGGCCTTGATTAAATTTTTCACTTTGGTTGGCCTACCTAAGGACATCCAGTCTGATCAGGGTTCCAGTTTCATGTCAACGCTTTTTCAGCAAGTGGTGCACCTGTTGGGAGTGGAGCAAGTAAGATCAAGTACTTACCATCCCGAGAGCCAAGGGGCCTTGGAAAGGTTTCACCAGACATTAAAGAACATGATCAGAACCTATTGTTTTGAATGTTACAAGGATTGGGATGAAGGAATACCCTTATTGTTGTTTGCTACGAGGGAATCTTTTCAGGAGTCAATGGGGTTCAGTCCTTTTGAACTTGTGTTTGGACACGCAGTGCAAGGACCATTGAAATTGGTGAAGGAACAGTGGCTACAGGAGGAGTCGCAGTCAACAGTGGTAGAGTATGTGTCAACGGTTAGGCACAGATTGGCAAAGGCTTGTGAAGTTGCGAGAAGGAACTTGAAAGTGACACAGGATAAAATGAAAGTGAGACATGACAAGAAATCTCAGATAAGAAATTTCAGTCCTGAGGACCGAGTGTTAGTGTTGCTTCCTGTTCCAGGTTAGCCACTATAGGCTAGATATTTTGGTCCCTATGCAATCGAAAGGAGGGTTAATGAAACAGATTACGTGGTGACAACTCCTGACCAACGGAAAAAGCGGCAGCTGTGTCATGTCAACCAACTGAAGAAATATTAGGAGAGGAAGCCTGTGGGAAAAATGGTTCCTGTCTCACCTGTCGTGCCTGTAGTCGGGGTGCAAGAGAATCCAGAGGTTGAGGCCGGTGTGAAGTTTGATAACTTTGATGACCAGGCTTGTCCCAGATTGACGAACACGGAAGTGGTGAGTCATTTAGATGAGAAATTAGGTCATTGACGAGGGAACAACAAGGACAACTTATCAGCCTAATTTTTGAGTTTGCACATTTGTTCACAGATGTACCTGGTCGTACTGACTTGGTATATCATGATATTGAGGTGGTCGCCACTCCTGTGAAACAACACCCCTATCGGATGAACCCTGTGAAGATGGAGTATCTTCGGAAGGAGGTTCAGTATATGTTGGAGAATGACATCATCGAACCAAGCAGCAGTGAATGGAGCTCACCATGTGTGTTGGTTCCAAAACCCGATGGCAGTTTTCGCTGTTGTACGGATTTAAAACGGGTTAATGCAGTGACCAAGATTGACTCATATCCCATCCCGAGGATTGATGACTGTATTGATAGAATAGGCCCAGCTAAATTTGTAACTAAATTTGACTTGCTGAAAGGGTATTGGCAGATTCCTCTTACTGATAGAGCCAAGGAAATCTCGGCTTTAGTCACACCAAATGGGTTGTATCAGTACAAGGTTCTTCCCTTTGGATTGAAAAACGGGCCTGCTACATTTCAGCGGCTGATTAATAAGCTTATTGCGGACCTTGAGGGGGTGGAGGCTTATCTGGATGATGTCATCATTCACACCATGACCATGGAAGATCATATTAAACAAATTCATGCATTTATCAAGAAACTGACCGAGGCAGGGTTGACCATCAACTTATCTAAGAGTGAGTTTGTAAAAGCACAGGTGGTGTTCCTAGGCCATGTAGTAGGTCAGGGTCAGGTGCAACCGGTGACAGCCAAGATAGACGCCATTGATCGCTTCCAAGTTCCAAAAGGGAAGAAGGAGCTTATGAGATTCTTGGGTATGGCTGGTTGGTGCCGGCGGTTCTGCAGGAATTTTTCTGATGTGGTTTGGCTAGCCCCTTTATAAGCCCCTTTATAAGCTATTTATAATAGCCCCTTTAACGAATTTGCTGAGGAAAGAGACCAAGTTTGTTTGGGATGTCCACATCAGATGTCAGGCTGCCTTTGCCCACGTCAAAGCGATATTAATGAGCTCTCCTGTCCTAGCAGCGCTGGATTTTCAAGAACCATTCAAGTTGGCCATTGATGCAAGTGATGTGGGGGCTGGGGCAGTTCTATTACAGGAAGATGAAGATGGCGTGGATCACCCGGTGTGCTACTATTCCAAAAAGTTTAACAAACATCAGGCAAATTTTGCCACTGTGGAAAAAGAGACCCTTGCTCTCCTGCTAGTGCTTCAGCATTATGAGGTGTATCTGGGAACTACTACCTTTCCTAAAAAAGTCTTCACTTATCACAACCCCTTAACCCTCATTCAAAAAATGAAAAATAAAAATCAGGCAGTCACAATGTCGTTGCTGATGCTTTATCCAGAGTGAACTAACTTTGGAAATTCCTGTAGGTTGTTTGGAAGTTTTGTTGCTTTATTCTGGGGAATATTAATTATTGTTGCTCACGCGAATTGATCATTTGGGGGTGAGTTTTACTTTTGTTTGTTAAAAAGGGTTTTTGCATGCAAAGAAAGTTTTCACTATGTTCAAACTTTCTTTATTGAGGGTGGGGAGTGTTATGGATTTGTCACTTCCGTCGTTGTGGTTTTCATCCACTGTAAGAATTTTTGGTTCCATGTACTATTATTGTTATCGTTTAAGTGAAATGGAGATAACTGTTTTCAAAAGGTAAAAAAAAATTAGTGTTTTAAAAAGAAACCGGAAACCGGATCGAGGGAAGAGGAAGAAGAAGTGGAGGAAGCAAAAAGCGGAGCAAGTGAGGTCGGGAAGAAAAGCCGAGCTGCTTTGAGGTCTCGAGGAGACGCTGGCGAACGGGGGTCACGAGCGAACTTTGGGTTTCCTGGGAAAGGGATTCCTGCGACAGAGTCGTGATCGCTGTGACAGATAAACCTGCGTGACAGGTTTTGCGGTTGATTCCGAAGAGATCGTTGTTGGAGTGCAGGTACGCCTCCAGTACGGGCCCGTTGGCCATTTTTCCTCGCTCCCGCCATTTTGCATCGCTCCAGCCTTTTCACCTGGCTCCAGCCATTTCACCGCACCCAGCCGTTAGCCTGGTTTGCGTGTGTAATGTGTATTTCGATTGGAAATTTGTGGTTCTCCATTTGGGAGCCGTTGAACGTTCATACCCAAAGGTGTGATTTCCCAATCGCCTTTTGAGGGCACCTTTGCACCTCTTTGGTAGCGTTGACTGTCAGCCGAACTGGATTCTGGTCTCGATACGACATTTTTCTTGCAATCACCGGAGCGTGGATCGACTTTGGCTTGATGCCAGGACAGAGACTTTGGGAATGTTATTTTCGCTCACTTGTAGTTGTGGGTTTCGCTGTGGGTTCGCTGTGGGTTCGCTGTGGGTTCGTACTGATGGTACCATCATAGGAATTATATAATATTTGTTGTACAATTGATTAATATTGTTATTGTGCTGTTATTCTTGTGTGACCTTAATACAACACTTGTTTTTTGATAACATTTGGTGTGGTTTTACCATTGGTCATTGACACACAGAGTAACACATCTTTCTGCCGTGACTCCTTTCGGGGCTCTGAGGTACACCGTGACCGGGATTTGGGGAGGAGCACGTAACACTACTCAAACATGCCTTGCCTTGGAAACACGATCGATTATCATTAGATAATTGAAGCATATCATCAAAATCTGGATTCAGCTATGAGGATTGGATGCTGGAGACTAAATAATGTCCAAATATGGAGTTATATCTGAGAAAATCTACCATATCTAGCAATTGGTGAACGCTAGTCAGGCTGCTTTTGCAAGCCATGGCGTTACAGTAAACAGAGCTGCCTTTTTGTTTTCACGTACCCATTTTTTCTTTGACTAACATTTTTGTGTGACATAGTCACTCTCCTCCTCCTCCCCCCCTCCCGCTTCCTCGCTCCATCCTCACCTCCTACTCCTCGACCTCCTCCCTCTTCTCTCCCCCTTTCCCCCTCCACCCTCCCTTCTTATCTCCTCCCTCATTTCTCTCTCTCCCGCCCTCTCTCTCCCCCTCCCACTCCAATCCCTTTCCTTCCCCTCCCCTCCTTCATTCTCCCCCTTTATTCCCCCTTTCCCCCCTCTCTTCCCCCTTCCCCTCCTCCTCCTTTCCCCACCTCGCCTCTCCCTTCCCCTTTCCTCTCTCTCCTCCCCCTCCCCTCCTCCCCCCCTCCCCTCCCCTCCTCCTCCCCCCCTCCCCTCCCCTCCTCCTCCCTCCTCTCCTCCCCCTCATCTCTTCCCGCCTCTCCTCCCCCCGCTCCTCCGCCCGCTCCCTCCCTTCTCTCCCCTCCTTCCCACTCTCCTCCCCCATCTCCCTCCCACCTCTCTTCACCACCTTCCTCCCTCCTTTCATCCCCCCACCCCATTCATATTCCTATCAGGAAGCGAGTCATTGTTACCCGGCAATGCCGGGTACTTTTGCTAATATAGTGTTGCGGTTTTGAGAACCCACACTTGTAAATACTAGGGCATGCCCGTACTATATATATATCTAAAATTATATCCCCCCCCCTCTATTTACATGAAATGGTTTGGTCCAAAGCAAACGGCTTGCGAGTACGGTGACAATCCCCCCCCTCTATTTACATGAAATGGTTTGGTCCATTCGCAAAGCCAAAGCGAACGGCAGTTACGAATCGCAGTTACGATGAATCGCAAAGTAGTTTTAATTCGTTGTAAAACATAGTTTAACGCCAACATAGTTTGCCGACGGGAAATAAATGAATACGCTCTCAAATGTGCCGTCCGAGGCAGAGTGTGTTCGCCACGTTCGGCACACGTGATAGCTCGCTGCTCTCTGATTGGTTGAATCGTTTTTTGGACATAGCTCGGTAAGTACTTCTCCGATTAATTTAAAACCTTGAAAAGGCACATCCTCGGGTCCCCAGCAATATACCTGGCAAGTTTCAAGTATATCTGACCGGTAGTTGTCGAGAAACAGCGGTCGCATACACACACACAGACAGAGATTAGTGGAATTATAGATAGATAACATCATTAAAGGTTAAAGGTAGCACCCCATAGATAGGCCACAAGCAACACGTAGGTCACCATAGCACATCAGTTATTTCATAGTCTGTGTTTAGATAAGGCCATTCCCCATAGTTGCATCTGTGTTGCGTCAAACAAGTAAGAGTAGGCCCTTCCGTTCATTTTGGCAGCCTCCCTTCCAAGCGACGCCATTAAGCGCTCCCCAGTCTGTGCCCCATGGCCCCTCCCAATTTGTTACGCGCCTTTGCCAGCAGCGTTCGCAACCTCGCTGGGCTTCCGCCCAAACCAGCCCAGAAACCCACGAGGTAAGGCCCGAAAAGGGGGCGGAGCACCAGGATGGAGGTGCGGCCACGTCAACCAGCCATCAGGGCGGGGCCGGTAAGCCATAACCAGCCAACCAGGGCTGGAGTGAGATCGCCTGACAGGCGTGGTTTTGGGCTTCCAGAGCGTTCGCTGGCTTGGTTATAAAAGCGCGCACACAAAGCCCTTCGAGAGGACTTGGAAGGACCGATGCGATTGCAAAGGACGCGTGAGGAAGGTGCAGCTCTCATTGCGAAAGGACTGAAGCCAAAATTGGTATTGAAAGGTCTGGAAGGAATTGCGCTTCATGAGAGGGCTGACTGGGCGAGCGCGCGGCACACAGTACTGAGAACTGCAGCATGCAGGACATTGGGGACTGGGGAGGGGGCGCTTGGAGCGAGTAAGCCCGTAGCGCGAGTGGCAAAGCGCCGGTACACCAATTACGTACGCCAATAGCCCAGCTTACCTTCCCCCGTCACGATAATTGTCCGCTCGCGCTACGCTACGCGGAGAACTGACTGCCGGGTTCCATCATCTGGTACGGGTCGAGGACCGGAGCCTGGACACCATCGCCGGACCTTCCACCCTACCATCTACATCCCCGTGTGAGTCTGAAGTCTGAGACCGAATCTGAGAGCGATCAGGCCCGTGTCCAGGGAATAGAGTAAGACTGTTTAAGACTGCCCTGTGTACTTTTCCTTCCTCTTTCTTTCTTGTACATTCTTTGGTTTCCTCTTATTATTTGTACATATTCGAGCGTAGAGAGACTATTGGCGTAGAGAGAGAGAGCATAGAGATTCGTAGTAGAGATTCGAGCTTAGAATCGGGTCTAGTCTTGGTTAACAGCTCGGATCGCGGATTGCTATCCGCTCGGCAATATTCCATCGATATCCATGATTTGAGCGTGAGTTATTCCTTTGCTTCACGGTCAGTGGTAGTACTTAGGTAATTGGACTAAAACTCGACCAACAACCCTATTTACCACCGACTGGAAGGAACGTTATAACCCCCACGGTCGCGTCGGCCAGATAAAAGACATTCTTCTACCGACTCCTCTCCGGCCTTGCTCCCCCAGCTCTCTCTGTGCTCTGTCCCCCCAATATTCCTTCAGGTCGCACAAGATCTGCCTGCAACCCTCTTCTGGTTAAACTGCCAAAGTCTAGGCTCTCTGCTCACCTTCACTCTTTCATTCCCCTTTTCTCCCGCCTCTGGAACAAACTCCCCCACTCCCTTCAATCCCACTCCTCCCTCCAGGTCTTTAAAACAGCTGTTCACCACCATCTCTTATCTTCCCCCATCGAAAACCTTGATCTTTTCTACCCCCGGTAATTCACCCCAGAGTCCTTGCAGTGTTCATATGTTTTAATCCTCTCCCACCTCCCCCCAAGTCCTCCCGATGTCCCTGCTCTCAAATGTTGTGTTTGTGTCCTTCCCCCTCTCTTTTGTGTCCTTCCCCCTCTCTCCCCATCTTGTCTACCGCTCCCCTTGTTTTTTGTGTTTTGTGTGTCGGTTTGTCTTTTTGTGTGATTAATGTTAGCTCTTTCACGAGCCTCGATCTTGTATACAAAAAAAAAGAAAAAAAAAAGGGGGATTAACCCCCTTTGATAAGGGGAGAGCCGACGTCGGAGATCTGCAACAATTGGTGTCTGGGAGTGGGATTTGGGACCCGAACCAAATGTTCTTCTCTGTTGGACAAAATTTGGTCAAAATTACGAGCGGCCGAAATTTTATTAGAAAACCAAATTCAATCGTGCCATGGATAGCCAAGGCGATCGGATGCCGGTGGGGGTAGAAGAGGAGGAAGGGTTAGAAGTACCCCAGGACCCCAGGGAAGATTTGGGAGAAATGGGAGAGGAAATTGGAGAGGATGCAGCAGTAGGTGTTGCAGGCGCGCAAAATGGCGGAACCTCGCACATGGCCGCGGCAGCCGAGCCCGCAGCGCCAATAGATATGGGCCTTTTTATGATGCAACTCCGGGCGTATATGGGAGAAGAATTAGGTAAATTGACAGAAAAATTGGACGCCCGGAGTGACAAATCATAGAGGGAAATAATTGATGCCCAAAAGAATGACATAAATAATTTAGAAAACAAAATGGGAGAGCAATGGGAAAACCAAATTGGGGGATTGCAAAATGATATGGGAAACCAAATTGGGGGATTGAAAATTGAGATAGATGCGCAAAGTAACCAAATGAAAGATGGGTTAAGTAATTTGGAAAATAGAATGGGGGAGCAATTGGGAAGTCAAATTGGGGGGTTAGAAAGCAAATTGGGGGGATTCGGAAGCAAATTGGGGGGCCAGTTGAAGGACGTGGGTGGCCAAGCCAGAGAAATAAACGAGGGGTTAGCGAGGGAGGAAGCCAGGTGTGAAATAAAAGCATTGGGGAAGGACATTGACCGCAGGTCGAGCGGGAAAGGCACTTCGGTATGCGACGGGGTAGCGCGGGTTAAGCGAGGGGGAGCAAGGCACAGCCGGGTGGACCGGAGTAGAAATTGCGACACGGGGTATGGGAAAGCCGACGACCGCCGAAGTAGAAGGGAAAATTTTATTAGCGCCGTTGGTCATCGAGGAAAGAGAAAATGAAATAATTATGGTGGAATTTGGGGTTGAAGAAACGGCGGACTTAGAAGAGCAATCGCGGGAGGAAGAGATGGAAATTGGGCAAAGTCCGTGTTCGCATCATGATGCCGTACTTCCTAACCCCAATGAAAGTTTGCAGCTGCGTGTGGAGAGGAGGATCCCGAAGGTAAGCAGGATTGTATATGGCGCGAAAAGGTTTGGCGCGAGAGGATTTTTCGCGCGCTTGGGATCCCGGCGTCACCCGGGCGCTCGTAGGAGGTCCGTGGTGCGCTGTGTGAGCGCGAATGGCGCGCGTGTAAGGAAAAAGTGTGCGCCGAAGAGTGAGTGTGATACATAGTGTGAAAGTGCGGGTGAGTGCACAACAGAGTGTGAAAGTGAGGGTGAATGCACACCAGAGTTGATTGTGGAGAGTGTGCGTGAATGCACACCAGAGTTGATTGTGGAGAGTGTGCGAGAATGCACACCAGAGTTGGTGGTGGAGAGTGTGCGGGGATGCACACCGGAGCACGTGATTGGGTGTGCGACAAGAGATTGAACACCCGTGGGTAGGTGTGTGCTGATTGGGTGTGCAGCAAAAGAGTGCACACCCATGGTTGTTACAGAGGATGTAACGGAGTGTGCGAATGGAATGAGTGCGCCAGGATGTGCGAGAGAGAGAGAGGTGTGTAATGGAGTGTGGGAGTGCGCCTGGGTGGTGTGCACAAGAGAGTGCAGTGACGGAATGCATGGGATGTATGGGAGGCATTGGAGCGCCGCGTTTGGTAAGTGTAGAAAGGGTCACGAGGTGTGGATGTGAGAATGTGACTCGAGCATCGACGCTGACCGGGGCAGCACTTAGGCCAACGTACAGCCGACGCGAGCTCTCGGTGCGTGGTGTTCTTTGTGTGCTGCGGGGGCCGGCGGGGATCGTTGCCGCGGCGCTCTTGCAAGGAGCGCCGTGCACGATTCGTGCCGGGCTCCACCCTGTATGGTCAGTGCCGCGCCATAGCGGCGACCGGCACGATTCCGGGGGAGAAAGGCCAGGTCGGACCTTCGCCCCCTGGCGGGCGCGGTGTTCCGACCGGGGGAGGTTGGGTCATCGGGCCGGAGACCACAAGGCTCTGCGCAGGGATGGCACCTGGAACCTCGGCCCGAGTATGCCTCCTCCCCAGAATCGAAAATGCCGGACGGACCCAACCAACAGGAGACTGACCCTCCGCACGCATTGCCGACTTTTCGAAGCCGAGCAGTGAGAATCTATTTCCACCCCGAGAGGCTCAGAGTAGTGGACTAGTAGTAGTAGTGATGGATGGTAGTTTACCATTCACATTACTCCTTTTTTGGGGGCACATGAGATATAGGATTATGGGGTTTGGCGGTGAGAACTCGCCGAGGGCGGGTTAGGATAATTGATAGGGATCTAGAAAGATGACCATAGGTGACTTGTGATTTAAGTAGAGACATTGTACAAGTAGTGGGGACGTAGTCAGAGTAGTTGGTTGATAATGACGAGGGATGTGCTTAGCATAAGGGATGACAGGGAAAGCACTAGCATAGCGATGTTTACCGTGACGTCACATACCCGATCACGTGACCGCGCTCTTTGTTTTGGTTGGCAAAACACCAACCATGCTGGCCGTCTCTAAGTGGTGAAGTTTTACGATCATTGACGTGACACCATTTCAAGGACAATGCATGTGAGCTGCTGTGTTGTTAATTGCACAAATAGATTTGAAAAGAACTCGGGAATAAGTTTCTATAGAATTCCAGAGAAAGAACCCAAATGATCGGCTTGGATAAATGCCATTCGAAGAACACAATGGAACCCAACAGCGCACACCCGTGTTTGTAGTACACATTTCTTGTCGGGTTGGTGAAATTTACAGTTTTTTTTGTTATTAACTTTGTGTTGATTTTAGGAAGAAAAGAAGTTGCATGTCATTTTGGTTTGTTTTGTTTGTTTAGTTTTCTAACAGAGCTTCGTTGGCTTTCAGGTAAACCCAACGACATCTCCAATGACCCAGATTTCGTTCCTAATTTGTTGATGGGGTACATGGAGAATGGAGAGCTGGAGCGTTCAGTGAAGAAGAAAAAAAGGCACTTACGTACTAAGCAGCGTGCTGAAACAAAAAACAAGGTGGAAGAAGAGAGGGAGAGAACAAGAACAGATCAGTTGCAAGGTGCTGAGATCCTCCTGGAACTATCCATGAGTATTCCAGCTGCCCCTTGTGAAGAGACCAGTCCTCCAATTGAAGAAATAAATGTGGACGGTTCGTACAATTATCATCAACCTTGAGTGTCAGGAACCCCTTCTGATTAATAATATTTGAATATTTTCATACGTTCCATTTGTTGTTTGTACAATCAGGTGATGACCAGCAGAAAGAACCTGACCGATGTGATGAGCTTCAGAAGGAGAACAAAATGCTATACAAGGAACTTGAGAGGCTCCAAGAGGAAAACAGAGAACTGAAGCTTAAACTGCAACAAGCACAATCCAATGAACAATTTCTTGTCACTGGCAATTCGGAGTTCAAAACAAATTTTTGTCACAGGGTTCCCAAATTTTGGCGTATTTTCGTGGGCTCTTGCTCTTTGTGCACCTGTGCTACCCACGTCCAAAGTCTTGTCACAACCATGCATTTTTCTCATGATATTGATGAAACTTAGACTTGGTCTACTCAATCAAGCTTTGGCTTTTAGGTTTAATGTATCTACTTCGTTGGTGTCTAAATTGATTAATGATGGGTTGCCATAAATAGCCCAAAAGTTATGCTTCCGAGTCAGATGGCCTGAAAAGGACGATGTTATTCGGACACTCCCCTCTGTATTTAAACCATCATATTCGAAATGTAGTGATAATCGATTGTACCGAGATCTTTTGTGAGAGGGCTCGTAATCTGACAATGCGGGCACATACTTGGTCAAACTACAAGCATCACAATACTCTGAAAATATTAGTTGGCATCAATCCAGCTGGGGGAGTATCATTTATATCGAAAGCATTTGGAGGGAGGGTGTCAGACAAAATGATAACTCAAATGTCAGGGTTTTTGGATCTAATTGAATATGACGACCAAGTCTTAGCTGACAGAGGTTTTCTTATCGAAGAAGAACTGGCAATAAGAGGTACTCGTCTAGCCATTCCAAGTTTTACCAGGGGCAAAAAGCAGCTCACAATGAAGGAGGTGGAAATGTCTCGTAGGTTGGCTCGAGTGAGGATACACATCGAACGCATGATGGAGAGGTTGAAAAATTTTAAACTAATTGCAAATATTGTACCCCTGACTCTTGTGCCACACATTGATGACATGGTTATGATAGCAGCAGCGATAACCAATTTGCACCCCAGATTAGTCAGATAGATGCCCAGATTAGTCAGATATCACACTGTTATTTGTTGACTGGTCACAGAACAAGATTATTCAGCCTCTTCTCATGTTTGTACAAAATTGTATTCATCTATGAATGGTATGTTTTTAATTTCAGTGACAGACTGTTTGCTTTGTTGCATGACCTTGCATTCACTTGTGTATCAGTGAACCTTTTTGGTATTTTTTTTAAATAAAAAATTATTTTATATTGAACAAAATATTGTTACAGATACGACTTTGATGGTATGGTGGGCCGAGCGGGATGGCCGCCGTATCCGTACAAGTTACCCGATTGTACTCGAACGTCGACGAAGCCGCGCTATGCTGGCTCAATAGGAAAGAGAAGACACCCGGCTGGGTTATAATGACACAATACGACACCAGGGGTTCAGTTCTCAAGTATATTCGTACGGAAAAAGGTTGGATTACAGGGACAAGAGGGAAACATAGGAAGGTGGGCACTTAGACACAACCTTATATTAACCCTAGACAGACCACAGATAAACGGGACAACGCTGACTCACACGGGATTTGATGGCAAGGAAAGCGGCAGTCGATGGCTCAGGTGCACCTGGCTCCGGGACAGAATCACGTACGGTGGTGCCCAGCAGATGCGGGGAGGTCGCTCAGCGCTCGTGGGTCGCGACTTTGGTGGAGATGCCGGGGAGGTCGCTCAGCGCTCGGGAGGGTGGCGTCTTGTCCTTCCAAGCTCGGGGCGCATCTTACGTCACGTCCGGCGCGGGGCCGCGTATATCCGGCGGGGAGTCACGCCCTCGCTCGTTAGCTCCGCCCCATATGGCATCGGCCCATGGCTTCTCATTGGGTGCGGGGGTTACCGGCTCCGCCCTTGACGAGGGGCCGACAGGGAGCCCCCTTCTGGGTAACCCCGTCGAGCACATGTTCAATGGCGGCCAACCGAGCCGGAGTGAGGACGCAAAGCCGCTGTTGTTGTGGTTGTTGTTGGAGCTTGAGATGATGGGAAGAGATGCGGGGAGGTATGGGAAGGTCCTAAACTCCTACTGGTGCCATATCATCACATTCTGGTGCAACGAAGAGTCATAATTAATGGAAACAAGTCCTTAACTGACATAGATTAAGAATAACTAGCAAGATGTCCTATAATTGTCTACGTGTGGTGCGGGGGACCTGGGCACGACATTTAATGGGGGAATGAAGGGGAAGATCGGCTCTAATGGGTGTTGTTTACAGACAATGGGACTAGGGAATGGGGTAAGGGGAGAGTTGGGGAGTATCGGAGAAGATAGGGGAATATTTACAAGCGGATATGGAGGCCAAATTCCATATTCGCAACATTGCACCCTTCTCTACCCTCGGGGCGTCCCGACCCGATAAATTTTTACCTACTTTAGTGTGGCACGCAATGTAGTTCCCTCTACTATTAACTCTACCCTGAGTGCGACAGTTTTACAGATATTCACAAATGAGTAAATATGTCCCCCTGCGACGTTGCACCCTTCTCCTCACAGAAACACACCCACAGGATAACCGAATCCGGAAAGAATCCTCAAACTAAACATACAGCCGGTAGGGAGCATTATTTACAAGACTACGCTGCTATTTACACTACGATCCAGGACCTGTTTTTGGAGGAACACATGCAGATGTTATGCATAGAGAGAGAGCGCTTGCCAACATCGATACACCAACCCACGAGTGCTCTGTGGCCGACGGCCTTTAATAACGTGCAGAGCACCCTTTCCCGAGCATCAACAGCACCACCCCACCACCAATCGGTGCAGTCACCATTGTTCATTGGAATAAAAATAACTTCAACAACCCCTAACCCTGCAGGTGTCTCTTGCTCTTCTTGTGGTGCACTTGGTGTTATTAAAAGTGGTTCACCTGTATGGCATAGGTGCCACGTTGACCCATAGGTCCATCCCCGGGTGGTGCTTGGCCGCAAACGAACTGCGGTCCATTGTGGGTGGCCACAAACATTGCGGTCCATATGGTGTATCGATCCAGGCAGCCAACAGCGAAAGTGCAGGCCCACAACTGCGCAGCCAGCACCTCTCTCTCCTCTCTCTCTACCCCAAAGCCAGATCCTCGGAGGTGGGAGACAAAAGAAGAAACAAGTGAGTAAGGTGGTAAGGGCGCAAAAGTGCACGCAATATAAGGTAATGCACACTGGGGGCACATGGGAACCAGGTGAGACAGGTACGTTCCTATCGTACGCCCCCCCCCCACCAGGTAACCTACATGGCCCCTCCCTTACCCCTTACTGTATCCACACAACACAACACTACCCATAAACATCTACTTTACAAATCAACAAACATCCCTACTGTCTTCCCCGTTCCTCCCATATACCAAATTCGTCTTCTCTCCCTCCTAACCAATCAAATTTGCCATTTTCAACTCAACATCAAAATTTGCCATCTCCAACTGAACATCAAAATTTGCCATCACCAATTCATCATCAGTCCCTCCTAGGGAGGGAGAGATGGAATCACCCCAATGTCTCATCCACGTCGTGATGCGTCTCACAAATCCACACAGCGATTCATCTCCTGCAACAAAACAAAGAAAACACAGGTGTGGAGTCATCATCATCACCACAGGTAAGTGGCTGCGTATGGTGCGACAGGTTCTTCAATCCTAACTATTTCCTAAATGACTTTAACAACTTTACACTACCCGGGGTCTTTCTCCGGCCAAACCATTGGCCCTCTTACACTATGGGTTCTAAAAACCAATTCCCATTGGCCAAACTGTGGTGCTCTTCAATTTGGGGTCTCACTCCCCCGATTCATCTCCCGGTGCCCTCGCACAATTTCTGGGCTGCGGCGTGTACCTCTCCCAGTGGGTCTACCCACCTGCACACCTCCACCACTGCAGTTGCCTCCGAGCTTACCTGCTCCTTACCCTAACCTAACTACCTGGGGAAGGCCCTCTGGCACTCTCCCCACTCGGTGCCCTCTCTGGCACTGGGCTACCCGGGTCCATCCTCCGGATCCTCGGGCCCCATCCACAACTCTACCGGCTCCCAGAGCCCACCTGCGGCCTCACCTGGCCGACATCCTCACAGTGGTGGAGTGCCCAACCAACTACACACACTAACAGGCTACACGCCCAGCCATTTCCACAACACTAATGCACCCATTCACAACACCATTCTGCAACCGCACCACAGATGCCAATATCCAACCACAATTTACCTGCACCCTCTACCTAACACTTACACTACCCGCCCCGGGTATCCGTGATGGGGGTCCACTCTTCCCCCATCCACACCTTCGCACCATGCACACCACTCCGTACCACTTACTCCAACTTTCTCCACACACCTGTACTTGCACACCTGTGCTCTCACACCTGGTGCCACCGGCACCCTTCTCTCCCCAAGCGCATTCGCGCTGATCCACACACTCACTACTCATACACTGCTCCACACACCTGTCCAGTTGCACACCTGTGCAATCACACCTGTTCAATTCTCACAAACACGGCATCATCTCAGCTAACTACTCCCTTCTGAAACTTGCGCTTCCCAGTCGTCCCTTTAAACTATTGCGCTCCCTCGTCATTATCATCCATGCTAATCTACCTGCGTCCCCACTACAGGTATCAGTCACTAACTAAACTTAACGTCACCTAATGTCAATCTCTTCTAGGGCCCTACACACGATATATCCTAACCCACCCGGGCTAGTTTTCACTGCCATACACCCCATAAGCTATTGCTCCTTTGCCCCCCGCATGGGAAGGGTGGCAGATTTGCCATCCCACCCCATCGGGGGTCTCTCACTACCAATTTTGCACATCAAATTTCAACAAATCAAAAATTTGCCAATCATCTGCCAATCACTGTACCATTACCAATCATCACTCTGCCAATCCTTTGCCAATCATCAAATTTTGCTTTTCTCTAATTTTGGGTCCAAAACACTAACCTCATCACCCAGTCGACTCACTAATACCTCTCGGTGCGCCAATCCCTGTCCAAAGCCCGGCTTCGTAAAGCCAAGCAATGGATGCTGGTTGTTTTGTGCCAGCGGCTGGATGCGTCCGGCACTCGGTGCAGGGACGGGGGCTTACCCGGGCCGAGATCCCACGCATCACCTCGGCGTGGAGCCATCCAATGTCCCGATCTCGACCTGCCGGAATGCCTCAACAAAAGGTGGTCGCCATGACGACCCTTTCTATCGGGCTGCCAGCTCCGCCTAGTGGAGCCTGGACGCGGCCGTTCAAAGCGAGGCCCGGCACGCACCGAGGGCCTGCTTCGGCTAAAAGTCGCTCTAACCTCTAACCCGTGTAACGTCGATGCTTCACCTGCATGCTTACACCCCGCAGCCCGTTCCTTGCTCACACATCCAGCCGTGCCCATGCTCCTCGTACCTTTCCTTACACACCCAGGTACTCTCATTCCACTCACAGCCTTGGTCACACACCTGACCACCGAACACTTTGGCACACATTCGTTGGTCGCACACCTCACCAAAACACCTCTTCGCGCCCCCTCCTCGGTCACCTCCTCTGTGACAATCACAGGTGTGCCCTCATTCGCACACCCAACCACGTGCCTCACCACCAACTCCAGCGTGCATTCCCACTCACGCTCTACCATTCCAGGTGTGCATCCTTCCATCCCAGGTGTACACCCTCGCTCACCTGTCACAACCAGCTCACTCTCCTTGTCACTCTCACTACTCTCACCTCCATTCTTGACAGCGCACTCACCCTTACTCTTGACAGCACACTCTTTCCTCATGCACCTGTCCGTCACACACCTTTCTCGCGCACGCTCTCCCGTTACATCCTCTGTAACACTCACCACACCGCGCTTCCATGTGCTCCCTCGCACACACGCTACGTCCGACTCACTCTCGCCAGCACACTCACTCCTTGGCACGCACTTTTTCCTCACACACCCCAGAGTCGGACTTTCTCGCACACCTCCTCTTTCGCACACCAGACCTGTCACACACCTCACCAACGGCCTTTCACGAACACCCGGGTCTATCTCGACCCCCAAGCTTCTTAAATCCCCTGGCGCATCATACGCACGACCATATTGGTCACCACTTACACCGGGTCCTCTTTCTCTTCGCTTCTCCTCCATCACCTGCGAATCCCTCATCCGGTTAACGAGCACATCACGATCCAAACACAGACTTTGGACCAATTCTTTTATCTCCTCTTTTATCTCTTTGTTATCCCCTCTCCGTCGCTTCTTAATTTCACTCATCCCTTCTTCCACTTCTTCTAATTTGTGCTTCACCTCTTTTATTCCCCGGTACGTCTCCTCAAGCTCATCCTCTAAGGCTACCTTGACCGTTTCCAGGTGCGTCCTCACCTGCCGGTCCTTCGTCTCCATTACCTCTATCACCTCGTCCAACCTCGTTGTCAGTCCCTCACGTACCATCTGACATTGCCTCTGTGTCGCTATCAAGTCGTTTTTAATTTCTTTTTGTGCCGCCTTTAAACCTCCTAATACCGCAGTGTTCCTTTGAACCTGCTCCACTAACTCCGTCTGTCCCACCGTCAGCTGCTCCACCTCTTGCGTCAGGTCCTCTATGCCCCCTTGTAACTTTACAGTCGCCTTTCTCACCTCCTTTTCCATGTGCTCCTCACAGTGCCTCACCTCCTCGCGCACTCCTCCGACCTCCTCACTCACTCCTCTTCTGATCTCCTCTCCCATCACTTGCATCTCCTGCCCAGATGCCACCCTCATCTGCTCCATTTCCTCCCTGTGAGCATCCAGTTTGGTTTCTACCCCCATTCTGACCCCCTCTATCTGCTGCTCCATTTGTTTAACTTCCCTTTCCGCTTGGTCCCTCATGTCCCTCAATTTGCCTTCCATACTGTTTTCTAACCCCTCTAACCCATTTTTCACTCCCTCTATTTGATTCTCTTGAGCGGCCATTCTGTTTTCTACCCCCGTTAACCCAGTTTTCACTCCCTCTATCTGATTCTCCTGGGCAGCCATTCTATTTTCTACCCCCATTAACCCATTTTTCACTTCTTTTATCCCGTTGTCTAACCCCTCAAAATTATTGTCTAACTTCCCAATTTTCTTGTCTAACTCCTCAAAATTATTGTCTAACTTCTCACCGGTACCCCTCGCTTCGTCCCTCATTACCCCATTTGGTTTCCCATTACCCCCATTTGGCCCTCCAATCGCTCACCCTGAGCATCCATCCGGTTCCCCAATTGGTTACTCTGCAGTTTGAGGGACGCCTGCATTTGCGCCATAAATTGCTCCATGAGGACCTGCATCTGGGCCATCCCTCCCACTTGTGCAGCGGGTGCGGCCGCCGTAGCTATGTGCGAGGCGCCGTTTCGCGCGTCTGCTACCCCCGCTGTTTCGCTCTCCTCACGTGTCTCAATTTGGTCCTGGACCGACCCTGCTTCACTCTCCCCTACCGGACCCCAGCCGTCTTGATCCGCCATAGCGCGACTTGCAAAATTCGAGTTTCGTAAAACAAAACAAATTTCGGCCGCTCCAAATTTTGACCAAATTTTTTTTTTTCTCTATTCGTTTTTTTTTTTTCCAAAATTTGGTCGGGCCTCGAATCTCACTCCCGACACCAATTGTTACAGATACGACTTTGATGGTATGGTGGGCCGAGCGGGATGGCCGCCGTATCCGTACAAGTTACCCGATTGTACTCGAACGTCGACGAAGCCGCGCTATGCTGGCTCAATAGGAAAGAGAAGACACCCGGCTGGGTTATAATGACACAATACGACACCAGGGGTTCAGTTCTCAAGTATATTCGTACGGAAAAAGGTTGGATTACAGGGACAAGAGGGAAACATAGGAAGGTGGGCACTTAGACACAACCTTATATTAACCCTAGACAGACCACAGATAAACGGGACAACGCTGACTCACACGGGATTTGATGGCAAGGAAAGCGGCAGTCGATGGCTCAGGTGCACCTGGCTCCGGGACAGAATCACGTACGGTGGTGCCCAGCAGATGCGGGGAGGTCGCTCAGCGCTCGTGGGTCGCGACTTTGGTGGAGATGCCGGGGAGGTCGCTCAGCGCTCGGGAGGGTGGCGTCTTGTCCTTCCAAGCTCGGGGCGCATCTTACGTCACGTCCGGCGCGGGGCCGCGTAGCGTATATCCGGCGGGGAGTCACGCCCTCGCTCGTTAGCTCCGCCCCATATGGCATCGGCCCATGGCTTCTCATTGGGTGCGGGGGTTACCGGCTCCGCCCTTGACGAGGGGCCGACAGGGAGCCCCCTTCTGGGTAACCCCGTCGAGCACATGTTCAATGGCGGCCAACCGAGCCGGAGTGAGGACGCAAAGCCGCTGTTGTTGTGGTTGTTGTTGGAGCTTGAGATGATGGGAAGAGATGCGGGGAGGTATGGGAAGGTCCTAAACTCCTACTGGTGCCATATCATCACATTCTGGTGCAACGAAGAGTCATAATTAATGGAAACAAGTCCTTAACTGACATAGATTAAGAATAACTAGCAAGATGTCCTATAATTGTCTACGTGTGGTGCGGGGGACCTGGGCACGACATTTAATGGGGGAATGAAGGGGAAGATCGGCTCTAATGGGTGTTGTTTACAGACAATGGGACTAGGGAATGGGGTAAGGGGAGAGTTGGGGAGTATCGGAGAAGATAGGGGAATATTTACAAGCGGATATGGAGGCCAAATTCCATATTCGCAACAATATGTTGCTTTGTTATTGCACGGAAGCTCATATGACAAACTTGAGATCGACAAACGGAACTTTAATAAATACAAAACTGGTAAACATGTACATTGTACATGCACAATAATCAAATGCAATATAGCTGTTCCTCTGTGCTTTGAATTGCCTCGTTCTAATCTTCCTTCTCTTCCAAGCTCCGTGTTAGGCATTCAGGAAGCCGTTCACACAAAAAGAATGATTGGCATTTGTCCACAACAGAATTCACATACAGTGCATTGAAAGGAATATTTTCCACAACATGTAATGACTTGCTTGTGAAAACGCACAAATATGCAACTTGCAATTCATTGACTAACATCTGGAGTTGCACCTGTGTGTAATAAGGATGGGACTCTTTGAGAGTGCCATCAACATCCAGACAGAACTGTTGATCATTTCTTGCGGCCTCAAGCGTAGAGACATCTCTGTGTTTGTAAGGGCATTTTATTTCAAGCATCCTTGGTTGGCAGCAATCACATGTCACAATCCCATCCTCAGACGCTCCAATATATGGCCGGTCCTTATCCAGAACCAGCACAGAGAGTCGGCAACTAATGTTCTTGTGCTGAGCCCCTGACTTTGTGCAGACATAAGCGTCCCTCGCTTTTGACTCGTTGGCTAATCCCCATTTTATAGCAGGCACTTTCTCTAGATTTCTCGAATCATAGCCCATGATTCTTTTCACAAGCAGACCAGGTGCAGTCGTTGACTTCCTTGTGAAAACTTCATGTGCAATACTCGCAGTAATGCGACCCCTCCTCTGCTCCGACCAGAGAGGACACACAGCCTGACCCCTGGTAACTTTCTCCAGTTGTGCAATCTGGTCACAGGTTATTGAGGTCAATCTGCAATATAGCTGGTCACACTCTGCCTGGAGATCAGACTGTGACCAAGAGGAATACTCCTCCCTGTACAGTGAGGTTAGGGCCTCAGGTAGATACATCTCGTCTTCCTCTTCAGTAGCGGAGTCTGTCTCTTCGGCGTCCAGTTTTGGAATGAGGCTAAAAAATGCTGCATTTGGACAGACAGCTTTAAGATATTTTAGCATATCCAAATCAGGGAGTGTTTGTCTGGGCTGGCATACAACAGTTTTGACTTCTTTCTGGCGGTTACGTTTGAGCAAATCCTTGCAGTTGAACACAAACTTGGGGTTCAACTGAAAAAATATGTACAAACAAATAGTACGAGGGTCAAACAAACTGTGATCAAAATACAACAATATAAAATAATCTCTGAAACACGAATGTTTTTAAATATTGGACAGGTACCTTTTCTCTGAATGTCTTGTTCCACTGACATGCTTCACTTGTGCAAGACGACTGTGTTAATCCCAGCTTCACTGCGGCTTCTATTTTGAAAAGCACTGCAGCGACGTGGCTGCAAACTTCTCCCAACCTGGAGTGGGCACACAATAACAACATCGTTCTTTGTTTAATCAAAACTCATAAATATTGCACAATGTATGTAATTGACAAACTTCAAAAGGCAATATTTATCACTCACCCAGCCATACATGTACAATGTGCACAGTAGACAGAAGCTTCCTTCTTCCCCACACACACCCAGGCCTCATGAGGTTTGTTGTTGAGACGCTGTGATGGTATGACTTTGCCTTTGATGAAGCAGACTGGTGCATCATTCCCGATCGCATGATACCACAGTGGCTCCACATAACCACTTAAAAAAAAATTGTATGCCTCTAGTGACCTGAATGCCTTCAGTGACTCCCTTGTATAGATACCCGGTGTGTCGATCAAGTACGTGTACACGTCGCCGTAGTTCAAATCTGGCCAGCAAGATGGATTGTTTTGCCATCCTTTCAATGCAAATGGATCCGGAAGAATATCCTCACCATTCCTATAACTCAACTTCGATTTGTACCGAGATTTTGCAACAGTGTCAAGACTATTAAAATACTCCGAAACGATCACATGTGTGTCGAGCGACGCCATTGTGCAAAACGAAAACACTGCGCTTTTGCCAACCAGGCTGCTGCGCATGCGCGGATATGGTGGGTTTGTTTATTAACAGTGAACATCGCTATTAGAGGGAAGGAGATAGTCAGATGATGCTGTGTGTGTGTAATTGTGGGAACCACCGTGTGCATGGGCTTGAAATGAGGCATTGTGAAACGAGAGTCTTGGTGGTGCTGGTGATGAAATGAGGCATTGCTCGTGAATGATGTGTGTGTGTGTGTGTGAAAGTGTATGAGTGGAGTATTGAGGATGTGTGTCATTGTGTATTGAGTGCATTGGCTTGCATGGTGTGCAAGTGGAGAATGGTTGTGTGGAATAAATGGTGTGGAGTGAGTAGTGTGGAATGAGTGGGGTGGAGTGCATGGTGCGAAGGAGTGAATGGGGGGAGGATGGACCCCTTCACGAATACCCGGGGAGGATAGTTTAAAGTTAGGTAGAGGGAGTAGGTAAATTGTTTGGATATTGACATCTGTGGTGTGTGTAGTAGCAATGAAGTGCTTAGAGGGGTGCATAAGTGAAGTGGAATGGCTGGGCGTGTGAGCCTGTTAGTGCGTGTGGTTATTGAGCACTCCGCCACTGGTAGTCTGTTGGCCAGGTGAGGCTGCAGGTAGGCGCTGGGGGCAAGGTAGAGTTGTGTAGAGTTCAGTGGGGCCCGAGGATCCATGGGAAGGACCCGGGTTGGCCGATGCTGAGGTGGGCATGGAGGGGGTAAGTGCCAGGGAGGGCCTTCCCCGGTTAGTATAGTGTGAGGAGCTAGGCAAGCTTGGGTGGCGACGTTCAGTGGTGGAGGTGCGCAGATAAGTAGACCTGCTGGGAGAGCCACATGACCCAGCCCCGAAATTGTGCGAGGGCACAGATGGAAAAATGGGGGGAGTGAGACCCCAAAATTGGGAGAGCACCACAGTATGGGCAATGGGAATTGGTTGTTAGAACCACATAGAGTAAAGATGGCCAATGGATTAGCAGGGCAAGACCCTGGGTAGAGTAAAGAGTTAATATCAATTAGAGAATAGTTAGGAGAAATTCTCTTCACACCATCCGCATCCACTCACCGAGGTGATAGGACTCCACACCATGTTTTGCAAAGATTTGGAATGAAAGACGCATCTTGACGTGGGTGAGACATTGTGTTAATTCCATCCCTTCCTTCTTGGGAGGGATTGGCAGACGTATTTGGTTTAGGGGAGATATGGGGGACGGGACAGTAGAGACGGATTTGTAAAGTGTAAATACGGGGAAGGGCAAGCGTAGGGTAGGCGACATGGGGGGTGACGAACGAGTAGGGACGAGCTTTCTCAGCTCGCTCTCCCGCGCCCTTCATGTCGCATTACCTTGTTTTGATGTGTACCCTTGTGCCCTTGCCCCCCTCTAACCTCTGCTTTGTCTTCCTTCCCCACTCATGGACCATGGTCTTTTGTGTGAGGGGAGTGTGCAGGTGTCCTGAATTGTGCGGCTGCACTCTTTCTGCCTGCACCCTGCTGCCTGCCTGCCTGCCTGCACTGGTACACCATATGGACCACACGTTCTGTGGCCTGGCACCTTTTCTGGGACAGACCATTGCTGCCAGCAGTATCTGGCTTGCGGACCACTGTTTTTAAGTGGCATCGATGCCAAGCAGTCGGACCACCTACGCTGGCCCTGCTGGCCAAATAAAAAAAGCGGATGCGGGTTGTGCCCTTTTTATTAATTAATCCATCAAGTAAGAAGATACAGCCAAGATCCATCGGCCCAGCAGACAAGCACAAGACATCACGGATTATTTTAAAATGTTTGTTTTTGTGCATGTTGGGTGATGGTGCTTTTCATGCATTTTTTTTATTATGGTGCATTTATTGTGGTACATATGGGTGTATGGTGTATCGGTGCAGTGCAGTGCAATTGGTATTTCCTCTTTTCAAAATTCCTTTTTCTTTTTCCCACAAAAGACAGGTCCTGGGTTGTAGTTGTAAATAATTAGGAGTGTCTTGTAAATAACATGCTCCCCACCGGCTCTTTGTGTAGTTTGAAAACCATTCCGTAATTCGGTTAATTGTGGGCGTGAGTCAGTTAGGTAGGACACAATGCAGCAGGTGGGACATATCTAGTGTTAAAACTGTCGCACTCAGGGTGAGGTTAAATGTAGAGGGAAACCACACCTAAGTGTCACATGTAGTTATAAAAGTAGTCCTGACCCAGGTTTCGGCTTGGGCCGAGCCTGGCAAAAGGAGGGGTGCAGTGTTGTGGTTTTGAGAACCCACACTTGTAAATATAACATCATTAAAGGTTAAAGGTAGCACCCCATAGATAGGCCACAAGCAACATGTAGGTCACCATAGGACGTCAGTTATTTCATAGTCTGTGTTTAGATAAGGCCATTCCCAATAGTTGCATCTGCGTTGCGTCAAACAAATAAGAGTAGGCCCTTCCATTCATTTTGGCAGCCTCCCTTCCAAGCGACGCCATTAAGCGCTCCCCAGTCTGTGCCCCATGGCCCCTCCCAATTTGTTACGAGCCTTTGCCAGCAGCGTTCGCAACCTCGCTGGGCTTCCGCCAAAACCGGCCCAGAAACCCATGAGGTAAGGTCCGAAAAGGGGGTGGAGCGCCAGGATGGAGGTGCGGCCACGTCAACCAGCCATCAGGGCAGGGCCGGTAAGCCATAACCAGCCAACCAGGGCTGGAGTGAGATCGCCTGACAGGCGTGGTTTTGGGCTTCCAGAGCGTTCGCTGGCTTGGTTATAAAAGCGCGCACGCAAAGCCCTTCGAGAGGACTTGGAAGGACCGAGGCGATTGCAAAGGACGCGTGAGGAAGGTGCAGTGTGATAAGAACTTACGGAGCAGCGCTCATTGCAAAAGGACTGAAGCCAAGATTGGTATTGAAAGGTCTGGAAGGAATTGCGCTTCACGAGAGGGCTGGCTGGACGGGCGCGCGGCACGCAGTACTGAGAACTGCAGCGTGCAGGACATTGGGCAGGGGGCGCTTGGAGCGAGTAAGACCGATAGCGCGAGTGGCAAAGCGCCGGTACACCAATTACGTATGCCAATAGCCCAGCTTACCTTCCCCGTCACGATAATTGTCCGCTCGCGCTACGCTACGCGGAGAGCTGCCTGCCGGGTTCCATCATCTGGTACGGGTCGAGGACCGGAGCCTGGACACCATCGCCGGACCTTCCACCCTACCATCTACATCCCCATGTGAGTCTGAAGTCTGAGAACGAATCTGAGAGCGATCGGGCCCCGTGTCCAGGGAATAGAGTAAGACTGTTTAAGACTGCCCTGTGTACTTTTCCTGCCTCTTTCTTTCTTGTACATTCTTTCATTTCCTCTTATTATTTGTACATAATTAATAAACCAATCTGTTCTTCCTATTTTCCTGGTTTCCTCTCAATCCGATCGTATCAGTCTCTTCTCAATTGGGTAAGCGTGGCACGATTAGGAACCGCTTAGAATCGGGTCTAGTCTTGGTTAACAGCTCGGATCGCGGATTGCTATCCGCTCGGCAATATTCCATCGATATCCGTGATTCGAGCGGGAGTTATTCCCTTGCTTCACGGTCGGTGGTAGTACTTAGGTAATAGGACTAAAACTCGACCAACAACCCTACTTACCACCGACCGGAAGGAACGTTATAACCCCCAGGGTCGCGTCAGCCAGATAAAAGACAAGGGGATTAACCCTCTCTTGATAATGGGAGAGCCGACGTCGGAGATCCGCAACAATATATATTTATTTATATATATATATATATATATTTATAACAGCACTCACAGCCCACACAACGCCCATTCCCACCCCCTCCCAAAACATTATTAATAGTAAATATCGTCATTTTCAATTTACCCGTTGCATTGACAAGTCCCAAATACAGTGCCTTCACAGTTTTCATACACCCTTGACTTTTTCACATTTTGTTGTGTTGCAGTCTGAATTTAATATCGACTAAATTGCGATTATTTTGTCACTGTTGTTACGTGCTCCTCCCCAAACCCCGGTCACGGTGTACCTCCGAGCACCGAGAGGAGTCACGGCAGAAAGATGTGTTATTATGTGTGTCAAAGATCAATGGTGAAACCACACCATTGTTACCAACAAACAAGTATTGTATTAAGGTCACACAAGAATAACAGTACAATAACAATATTAATCAATTGTACAACCAATATATCATTCCTATGATGGTACCATCAGTTTCGTACAATATAACTCACTGTGCTCCAAGTGAGCGAAAAGAATATTCCCAATGTCTCTATCCCAGCATCAAGCCAAAGTTGGTTCCGGCTTCAAGCCAAAGTCGATCCACTCCAGTGATCATCAGAACGATGTTGTGTCGAGACCAGAATCCCGTTCGGTTGACAGTCACACTGCCAAAGATAGGCAAAGGTATCCTCAAGAGGCGACTGGGAAATCACACCTTCGGGTATGGACGTTCAACGGCTCACAGACGGCGAACCGCAAATTCCCACTCAAAATCCACGTTACACACACACACCAGATTAACGTCTGGATGGTTATGAAAATGGTTGAAGCGAGGTGAAAAACCTGGAGCGATGCGAAATCGGGTGCGAGACCAAAGATGGCCAACGGTCCATTTTCGAGACGTAACGGCACTTCAATGATTCTCTTCGGAATCAACCGCAAAACCTTACATGCAGGTTTATCTGTCACAGCGATAACAACTCTGTCGCAGGAATCCTTTCTCCAGGAAACCCAAAGTTCACTCGTGACCCCCGTTCGCCAGCGTTTGTTCAAAACCTCAACGCAGCTCGGCTCCTTGTCCACCTCACTCGCTCTGCTTCGTCTTCCTCTTCTTCCTCTTCCTCTTCGTCCAGTTCCCAATCCGGTTTCTGGTTTCTTTTAAAACACTAACTTTTTTTTACCTTTTGAAAACAGTTATTTCTATCTCACTTAAACGATAACAATAATAGTACATGCAACTAAAAATGTTTACAGTGGATGAGAACCACAACAACGGAAGTGACGAATCTGTAACACTGTCAAAGTGGAATATTTTTTTAGTTTGAAAGGCTGCTTGGTGAAAAACCCAGCTTGTAACAAAATTGTCTTGAGGCAATAAGTATTCAATCCCTTTGCTCTAACACTCCAAATTGAGCTCAGATGCATCCAATTTCCTTTGATCATCCTTGAGATGTCTCTACAACTTGATTATAGTCCATCTGTGGCTAATTCAATTGATTGGACATGATTCAGAAAGAAAGACACCCCTCTATATAAGGTCTCACAGTTGGCAGTGCATGTCAGAGCAGAAACTCTACCATGAAGTCCAATTAACTGTCCGTAGAACTCCAAGATAGAATTGTGACGAGGCATATGTCTGGGAAAGGGTATAAAACAATTTCTAGATTGTTGAACGTTCTCAAGAGCACAGTGAGCTCCCTCATTAGGAAATGGAAAGAATATGGAACGAACCAGATTCTTCCTAGAGCTGACCATCCAACCCAACTGAGCAACTGGGCAAGAGGGAGCTTGGTCAAGGAGGTGACCACGAACCCAATGACCACTCTGACAAAACTACAGAGTTCCTTGGCTGAGATGGGGAAACCTGCCGGAAGGACAACAGCCTCTGCAAAGCTTCACAAAGCTAGGCTTTATTGGAGAGTGGCCAGATGGAAGCCACTCCTGAGAAAAAGGCACATGAAAAACTCTGAGAGCAAGAGGCAAAAGATTCTGTGGTCTGATGAGATGAAAAATGAACTCTTTCACCTGAATGCAAAGTGCTATTTCTGGCGGAAACTGAGCACGGCTCATCACCTATCTAACACCATCCCTACCGTGAAGCATGATGGTGGCAGCATCATGCCATGGGAATGATTTTTAGTGGCAGGGACTGAGAGACTTGTAAGGATCAAGGGAACAATGAATGGAGCTAAATGCAGGCAAATCCTTGAGGAGAACCTGTTTCAGAGTGTAAAAGATCTTAGATTGCAGTGAAGATTTACATTACAACAGGACAAATGACCTCAAACATACAGCCAAAGCAACACTGGAATGGCTACAGAACAAGAACGTGAAAGTCCTTGAGTGGCCCCAGCCAAAGTCCAGACTTGAATCCCATTGAGAATCAGTGGAAGGACTTTAAGATTGCTTGACAGAGCTTGAGCAAATCTGCAAGGACGGATGGGAGAAACTACTCAAATCGAGGATGTTCAAAGATGATACAGACATATCCAAGAAGACTCAAAGCTGTAATCGCTGCCAAAGGCACTTCTATGAAGTATTGACTCAGGGGGCTGAATACTTATGTATTGTTGTGGATATGAGAATTGTGTTTCTTTTAATGTTGTGTAAATTGTTGTAAAAATATCACCCTCCTTCCTCCAGTTGTGTATAAAGGTCAAAGTGCGTCCCGTAATTAGGTCATAAACAATCACGTTTAGCCAATCATAGATTTCCTCCTTGTTGGTAGTTATTTCCCTATTCTGTGTATTAGGCTAAGGATTTGTCTTCCATTAATTAATACTCCATTGCACCGAATTCAGACAAGGTAGATTCCCTGCACATTCCCCTTTCCTCAATTGCCAACTGCATTGAGCGGTTCGCTGAATTCTGCTGCAGCTGTGGGTTGTTGTTTTCGCTGCAAGACTCCATTAGCCACGAGGTCGTCTCGGAGCCAAAGGTGGGAGGAGTCGGCCCAGCGCCGGGGACAAGGCGTGGTCTAGCCAACGCCCCCTCTAAGGGCGGGGTCGGTGAGCCCTCGCGACCAATCAGGGCCGAGGCGAGCTCACCGATGGGGGTGTCCTAGCGGCCGGCGGCTTGATCGCCGGGGGGCAATATAAAGTGCGTGCGCATGCGTCAGGACGGTGGTTAGTAGTTGGTTGTTGATGGCTGAAAGAAGAGACAGCAAGCTTTTTGAGAGAGGGGTTGGTGGTTGGTGGCAAAAAGTACCGTTGCTGCTGAAGGAGGAAGGGTTGATGAAGAAAGAGAGTGGCGTTGGAAGAGGACGAGTTGAGTGTGGCGTTAAGTGGCATTGAAGTGGAGCTGAAGAGCCCGGAGTCCAGCACGACGCGCCCATCCGCTGGCGGTGAACGATACGCGCCGCTGCACACCAAGGCTTTCCCGCCAAGAACGCGGTGGACTCCTGGAGTGGGAGGATCGTCACTTTTGAGGATCGTCACTGAGCCCCGGACAGTTTCCAACTATAGTTTTTGTAGTAATATTGCTAGGGATGGTTTTTAAGATCTCAGTAAGGTTCTTCCTCATCATTCCCATTACTCCAATTATCACTGGTACAATGTCGGCGTTCTTCAGATTCCAGGATTTTTTCACTTCATTTTTGAGTTCATGGTATTTGCTCATTTGCCTGATTTCTGCATTGTTTAGGTCAAATTCGCTGGCTACGAACAGCTCAATTAGCAATGACTTATTTTCTGTTCTGTACCCAAGTACTACATTTGGTCGGAATGCTTCGTTTTCTAAATTCATGCTCAAAGGGATCACCAGGTCAAACATGAACGTTACTTACTTATTTTCAATTAACGCTTTTGGTTCATGTTTCCATGAATTATCTGTGACTGGATAACCTGGTGTTGGCTTACCAGTTAAGGTGGCTGGCTTGGGATCTTCGTGTCCTGAGTTTGAGCTCTGCCATACCTTAGAAATAACTCCAGGTGAGGTGACTCAGCCTGTCACCCTTCCGAGGTCGGCAAAATGAGTACCAGTTTACTGGTAATGGGGGCATTACATCAGCAGCACAGCTGTGCCACCACAAAAAATTATGCAGCCAAGCAGCGACAGGCTGCATTATATGAACCACCACCACCACCACCACCATCTGGGACTGGGCTAATTAATTTTTTGCAGATGTGCCAATGGATTACTCTACATACTTTGTTGTGCCTTTGTGTGTACAGCTGCTATAACATGAGTCTTTTGCATCCCAATAGGAGGTGGCTCATGCTTTCTGTTTTCATCTAGCAGAACCTGTACACCTATCCGATTGAATCATTCCTGCCATTTTCGTAAAGCCATTGCTTTAGTCAGCGGGGGCATTTTCTTTGCATGATTTTTTATGTGGGGGTGGGGGGAGGAGAGGGGAAGACATTGTGGGGAGTTGTCTCACAAGATTTTGGAGCTGGTGCTGTGAAAAGCAAGAACAAAACGGTGCAATGGGTGTAGGTACCGATGTTATCGTTACCACTGTGACGGAGAAGATGCACAAAAATGTACATGAAATACAATGTAAATGTAATGTTAACCTTAATGCTTGTATGCAGTGTTTACCCCATATTAAAAAAAAACCCAAATGCGTTTCACCGGGTTTCTCTCCTGTTGATGAATTATTGTATTGTTGCGGATCCCTGGTTCATCGACGTACTAAGGGGGGCTTTATGCCCCATTTCCCCACGAACTCTGGTTCCACTGAGGCCGCCGACCGCGAGCGACTAAGCTCGTGATGGACGGATTGCTAAGCAATTCCGATCACCAACCTCCCAGCCACGTGCGAAAGAGTTTGCTGATCAAATATACCCAAATACCTTCAAGACATGCAACCAAAGAAACCGGGGATCGAACCCTCGCTTCCACACTTTATCGAGTGCCGAGCGGATTTGCACGGTGTGGAAAGCGGCGTTACCTCACGTGATTTATGGACCTGATTCGAGCCAAATTCGGTCTCGGATGATGCTAGGCCAATGGAGAAAAGACGTATCCGAACAGGTTTGAAGTAACACAAAATGCACAGCCTTTTATTTTGAAGGCACAGAGAAACAGAGACGAAGATGTAAGCTTATCAATTCCTTACCTAATTATCAACCCCACTGGCGCCTTCACACTCTGACACTCACACAGGGAATAACACGCTGGTTATTGGTACCGATGGTGCTTCGCAGGGACTAACTCGAAAGTGGCCATGTGGCGTGCGCAGTTCGATCCTCGATCCGGACATGCAGCCTGGATGAGGTATCTGGACGACAAACTCCAACGCAGGCAGACGAGCTTCAGTTCAGGTAGACAAGCTTCAGCTTCAGGTGAGTCGCGGGAGAAGCCAACGCTTGCAGGTCAGCCGGATCAGAGCGAGAGATCGGCGAAGAGTGATGGGTGTCGGGTGTCGACACAAAAAGCAAGAGTGTTGGCGAAGGACAAAGGCAAAAGGTTGGGGCAAGAGCACAAAAGCAAGAGCAGTCGTCTGGTGGAGCCAAAAGCAAGAGAGTCCAGAGCAGGAGGTCGTGCTGCAGCAAAATCCAAAAGCAAGAGAGTGAAAATGCACTGGACGGGGATTTTATCACACCCGCCCACGCCTCCAAAATGTTCCACAGCCTCCCATTGGCTGAGGTTGGTCGCATGCTGGCCTTCAATCCTTCCTTCTCCCAGGAAGGTTTCAGTTTTCCTTCCCCCTTTCATTCAGGGAGGTTTCACAGCCCATTGGTTGCTTGCTGAATGCTGATGCAGTGTCCTCGACCCGCCCTTGGTCACGTGGGCCTGTTATTTTGGCCACGCCTTCCTGCTCATTAGTAATGGCTTCCCTTAACTACATGAAGGTTTGAAATCCTGCCTAACTCTCAACGCATATTTGGTCTCTTTTACTACACAATGGGAAAGGGCTAATCTTTACATTCAATAATAAATAAATAACTACTGCAGGCTACATGTTGTCGTGCAATTAACTATTGGGGGTTTGCCTTTATGGCAAAACCGCAACAGTGTTCTCCTCTGTACGTCTACTTGATCTAGCCAAACTTTATGTACATGGCATATTGCTTTTGAATCTAACCGCAGTCGTCCCATGGTGTTTCGGAGTCAGGTTTTCAGCTGATAGAGAGAACTGAATGAGCCATCTGCTTGGCAGGAAGTAACAGCACAAACAAGCAGTAGCCGGTGACGTTTCTCCACCTGGTAGAAAAGATGCCTCATATCAGGTGACATGGCAGCAACTGCTCCCCGAGCGTCGAAAAACAGTTTCGGGTTGAAAATTCTGATGGAACATTTTCAACTGGACCGGAAGTGTTTCACAGTCGAGTTCAGGATACATACTCATACAATTTTTGTCCACTTAAGAAGTTAACACCGTCGTTTCCAAACACTGATATACAACCAAATGCCAACCCAGTAGTTCAGTAGGCCATCTATCTGCTAACAGAAGCAAGCCAGATCAAGTAGCAACTCAATTTCCGACGGAAAACATGAAACCATCAAAGGTTTCTCGTCGTGTATTTATTTCCGTGTTTCGCCAATTTATTTCCTTTGTGGTAATTCTGGAAACGTTTTTGTGGTTTCCCCTTCCTCTTCTTCTTCTTACATATGCTGAACATGACCATTTTTTTTGAACATGACCAGCTTTCCAATGGTACCATTTTTTATTCTATACACAGTAAACTGACAGACGAATGGACACACACATGCCAGAACAGCAAGCCAGAAAAGGCATCCCTAACCTACCTAGCAAATTTCCAAAAACAGGTGTGAATTATATCGTGAATTATAATACAGAGTTGATACATGGTGACGCCATGACGCGTATATTGCTTAGGAACCGGTGTGAATTGCTGGTTTCCTGTTTGTTGACTTGGAATAATCTATTCATCAGCAGAATTGAGCAGCCACTCTACCAGATAGATATTATTGATCTCTCTGTCTCTGTCTCTGTCTCTCTGTCTCTGTCTCTGTCTCTCTGTCTCTATCTCTGTCTCTATCTGTCTCTGCGCCATTATATGTTAATGTGGTTACTGTTGGTGACGTAGGCATATGCATCATCTCTATTGCGCATGCGTGACCCGGCGGTTCCGATGTCTTGTCCATCTTGTTGTGCGGTTGCCTCTTTCTTCATCATCCGATGATTAAAAGCTGATGTAACAAAGCTTGAACATGGTTTGTTTGGGCATTTGCTCTGAAGGAAGGAGAGGCGTTTACCTTCGCTGGCGTGGTGGCAGCGTCTTTGAACCCATTCGCCCGCTGATTCAACAACCGACGAAGAACGAACTGGTAAATTCCCGCCTCATTCCACAGGAGCGTTTTCACACAAACGTGACCAATCAGGCAGAGGAATACTAATCTGGATAGCACGGGCTTTGTCATTTTGTCAGCACACAGTGTAAAACATGGCAAATATACATCGGGAACCAGGACAATTCCTTGACCGAAGAGGTCGTGCGTATATGTCCGACCGCCTCCACGAAACAATCGAAGAACTCCGCACTCCCAATATGGTGGCGGCACATTGGGCTCCCAAACAATGGAGTCTGACAAAGCAGGAAACATGTAGGTCTTTCGAGAACTGGCGACAAAATGTCCAGTATAACTTTTCTCTCGATCCAAACTTTTCATATTTTCTTAGCGACGGCATCACATGGGGACAGAAAACAAACCCTTTGCCCATTTGAGGCCTTTCAGATGACGGAGAGGACGTCCCTGCTGCCGTGCGACACAATGCACAACAGAAGGTGCTGCACTTGGACTTCATGCTGAATCAAATCGCTATTTATTGTCCCATCATCTCCAGAGGCTCTATCGTGAAGGCCTCTACATCTTTGGCCTCCATTTGGCAATCAATTCGGCTCCATTACAGATTTCACACATCTCAGCCGTTTCTTTCCAAGCCTGACCATCGCTTTATGGCTGGTACTCGTCACATGGGGATTAACAACTACGATAGTGAAGAAGAAGAATACAACAGACTGTGGGTTACCGACTGTTCCAATGAGGAATAAGAAGAAGAACACAACTTTAACGTGAAACCTGAGCATCGTGCCTTCGAGGTCAGTGCTTGTGGCATGGGGATTAACAACTACCCATTAACCATTAATGATTGCAATGTAGAAGAAGAGCAGGAAGACAACCTTGATGTTGTGCCTCATGTCTATGAGGTGAGTGCTCGGCACGTGTGGTTTAACCACTGTTCTGAAGAAGAAGACAACATTGATGTGAGACCTGAGCCTCCCAACCCCAAGTTGGCTCTGAGATGTGTGGATGGGAATGTACTCACAGGAACCCTATGGGTGATTGCAAATGATATCAGCCTGCATCAAGCTTCGCAACTCATGACAACCTCTGACATTGAACAGGTTTACGATGAAGAGCCACCTACGTGATTTTGGCCTGAACCTTGCTTTGTTCACTCTGTGGCTGATCAGGGCAGAAATTCTAGCACCACAGACCTCCCCATAAAGCTCGGTGCATACTTTCCTTACCTGGTTATTGAGCAGACAACTGTAAGCTGCCCGGACATAGTAGCAGTTTCCTTTGCTGCCGACATCCTTAAATACTACCGCCGGTTGTTCCTTGTTCTTCGGGGGACTGTCGCTTCCTTCACTTCCGCCTGCATTGTCAACGACGGGCATAGGGTGACACTGCTCAATGCTCTGACTCGTTTGTGTGTGGATCTGCCTCTTGTTGGTGGCCTCGTTTGCCTCAATGTGGATCATGGCGTGTCCTCGAAACGACACCGACACATTGTGGCATCACTGGACCTTTGGTGGTGTTCCGTCCACGGAATCCTTGGCAGACAGGTGCATTCATCCGCCTGGGGTTCGTCAGGACGAATGTTGGCGGGTTCCGGCTCACGTCCATCCTTCCCCTGCCGGCACGATCTTCCAACCCTATCATTGTGAGTCTGATTGCGACCTGTAGTATACCGGGGTTTGTTTGACACCACCACCCCCTGTTTCACCACCTATACCACTTCTGCCGCCTGTGCCTCTCCGGGTTACGGAGGTCCCTTGGGAAATTGCCACAGCCGTACAGACTTAGTCACGTGAAAAAGTAAGTACACCCCATGTAAAGTTTTGACTTTTTCAACATATTTCAACATACAGCTATTTGATCTTCATTTCAACAATATTGATAGATAAAGGTGATATAATATAACAAATATCATGAAACATTTACATTTTGTAGTGCATTGTATAATTTCAATATACATAAATGCAAATTTCGCATGTGGAAAAAGTAAGTACACCCCATGTAATATTTTTTATCTATTTAACATATGTGGACATATCAATATTTGATCTTCATTTAAACAGTATCTAAAGTTAAAGGTGATCTAATTGAACAAAAAACAATGAACAATTGACTTTGCAATAATTCATTCAACAAAAAATTGTTTGCACAGCATGCACAATTGCATGCACAGCTCGTTTCAAATCCCCCCACAACATCTCGATGGGATTTAGATCCAGGCTTTCACTTGGCCATTCCAGAACCCTCCATTTCTTTATTTTCAGCCATTCCTTGGTGGATTTACTGGTATGTTTAGGGTCATTGTCATGTTGCAAGGTTCACCTTCGGTTGAGCTTCAACTTTCCGACAGATGGCCTCACATTATCCTCAAGCACCCTCTGGTACAATGAAGAATTCATAGTGGATTCTATGATGGTGAGCTGCCCAGGCCCTGATGCAGCAAAGCTGCCCCAAACCATAATATTTCCACCACCATGCTTTACAGTTCGTATCAGGTTCCTGTGGTCAAATGCTGTCTTTGGTTTTCGCCAAACATGTCTTCTGGTACTGTGACCAAATAGCTCTACCTTTGACTCATCTGTCCAGAGCACATTGTTCCAGAAGTGCTGGCCTTTGCCTAGGTGTTCATTGGCAAACTTTAGTCTTGCCCTGATGTTCTTTCTGGACAGCAAAGGTTTCCTCCTGGCACACCTCCCATGTAGATCAAATTTGTGCAGCCTCTTTCTAATGGTAAACTCATGCACTTTGACATCAACAGTGGCAAGAGCTACCTGTAGGTCCCGTGATGACATTCTGGGGTTCTTAGAGACTTCTTTCAGCATCTTGCGGTCTGCTCTCGGGCTGAACTTGCTGGGGCGGCCTGGCCTGGTTGGCAGTTGTTTGGAATCTTCTCCACTTGTAGATGATCTTCCGGACAGTCAAATCATTGATTTCTAATTGTTTGGAGGGCTTTTTAAATCCCTTCCCAGACTCGTAGGCATCTATAACCTTCTTTCTGAAGGCCTCAGAGAGCTCTTTTGATCTAGACATGGTGACGCCGCACACTTCAACAACAAAGAGCAAACCAAACTAAATGTCTGAGGTTTAAATAAGACAGGTTCCTCCAAGATCCTCTCTAACGATGTTCTAATCATTTGCACCTGAGCTGGTGCACCAGATTCTAATTTTAGGTATTTGAAGTAGTGATAAATGTCGGGGTGTACTTACTTTTTCCACATGCGAAATTTGCATTTATGTTTATTTCAATTATACAATGGACTACAAAATGTAAATGTTTCATGATATTTGTTACATTATATCACCTTTATCTATCAATATTGTTGAAATGAAGATCAAATAGCTGTATGTTGAAATATGTTGAAAAAGTCAAAACTTTACATGGGGTGTACTTACTATTTCACGTGACTGTATATGGATCGCTACCTTACACGCTGTGTTTAGCCAGTCAACCAGTCAGCCAGTCAGCCAGTCTTCTATTCATCCAGTCAGCCAGTCAGCTGGGTCAGCCAGTCAGCTATTCAGCCAGTCATCCAGTCAGCGAGTCAATCAGTCATCCGTGCTTCTGTGCTACAACTGGCCGGTCCTCAGCTATCACCTGCACCCGACCTGCGTGGCTCCAGTCACGCTTGGCGAACACCTAGTCGTCTGCACGATTGCCGTCTTATCCTGATTGTGTTGATATTGTAAAGGCTCATATCTACAGTAATATTTTCAGTTAGTGCTAATTGTTGATTGACGTCTATGCATGTGATAACTTTCCCCTGAGTTGTTTCCACCCTATTGGTGGTTTTAGTTCAATTCCATCTTCATATATGACATGATGTACTAACCCATGACATCTACCAGTGATTTATTCAGAGTCTGGGTGCTATTGTCGTTTGATTTAAATCCACATATATGTTGATGCTTACATGTTATACTGACACATGACATCCATCAGTGATTTGTTTTGAGTCTGGGTGCTATGTTCATTAGGTTTAATCTACATGTATGTTGTTGATGCCCACATGCTATACTAACCCATGACATCCATCAGTGATTTATTCAGAGTCTGGGTACTACTGGGCAAGGTGTAGTGTAATATGAAAGATAATGAATAACATCTCAACTGCAATGTATAATATGGTTATCTGCTATTGAACTCTCCTGACTAATACGTACTCATTTGTTTATAGTGTGTGGGAGTTGAAACAGAAGTCAAAGGGAAATATGATCTCACCATTGTTTGTATTTCTATACAGTGCGTATCAAAAAAAAACAAATCCGAATTCAAGGGGTTAATATGCAAAGGTTATTTATTTTGACAATTTACATGTGGTTTACTAATTAAGAGGAGATCCTCAGCTTAACAATGATACCTGTCATGCATCATTGCTGTCACACATGACCGAGTACATGTTCATTGAAAATGACAAGTTCAAATCGCATTTTTACAAGTTTGGCTAATCGATGCAAGTCAGGATAATTGGTGCAAAATGAACGTCAGATGTGAACTTTCCTCAGGAATGATTGGCCTTTATGTACCCACACCTTCAACATGTCCACCTCCCCTTTCAACAAAAACCTCACAGTGGCGGAGCATGCCCTGAACTGCTAGTCTCACCGTAGCCGGGTCATTGCGCAAAGCATCCACTTCATGTCTAATACGGCCCTGCAATTCGTCAAGATCACTTGGAGGAGTTACGAACACCTTGTTCTTTAAATGTCCCCAAAGGAAATAATCACATGGTGTGTGGTCAGGTGATCTTGGTGGCCATTCCACTACATTGTTGAGGGTGATGACTCGGTCTCCAAAGAGTTCCCTCAGTCGATCTCGGACAGCGATAAGACGGACACACCAAAGACGATGTGCTGGGGCGCCGTCTTGGGCCCACCAGAGATATCTGAAGACACCACGAACCTGTCGCTCAAAGTTCTCCTCAAGCTGCGGTAAAACTTCATCATTGATCATCTGCAGATACCTGTTACCATTGACATCCCTTTGAAAGAAAAATGGTCCGATCACCTGACCACTTCCACAAAATCCCAACCAAACAGGCCACTTTTGTCGATTCATGTTGGTGTCAAAATTAAATTCCGGGGGTTGTGCTGTCGGTGCATATTCAAGAACATTATGGGTATTGACCTTGCCGTCCATGGCGAAAGCAGCTTCGTCGCCGATAACGAGATACCGCAGGAAATTGACATCTGCTTCGCAACGTGCTATCAACCATCTGGCAAGCACCAGCCTCCTGGCAAAAGCCCCTGACATATGTTGATGCCGGATGTGAATCTGATATGGATGTTGGTGGAGATCCAGTCTTGTGATTCGATTGAATGTTGCCGAAGGCAATCCCGTCCCATTTTGTCTTGCGCTGGTATCCCTAGGATGCTCCAAAACTTGCTGCCTTACTGCTGCAATGTTCATTTCCGATCGCCCAGTGCGCCTCCTACCAGAATTCTCCTTGTTGCGGTTGAGGCTAGTGCCATGCTCTTGGTATTTTCTAACATTCGCCCAGATGGTTTTGGCTGCTGGAGGCTCCCGTTCTGGGAAATGTTCCCTGAACGCATCACAAGTTCGCTGCAAACTCCCAGTTTAATGAAAGGTTGTAACCACGAAGGTCCGCTGTTCAGTCGTAAGTTGAACCAGCTTTTCAATGACTCAGACTGTCTCTAAACCCATACACTGTAGGCCCATCTTAAATACCCATCTTAAACAAAGGATGACGCAACCGACGATTACCAGACCAGCTCAACAATTTTACATAATCAACTTGGCAGTCGACAAGTAATGCGTCCATTTAAAACTGTCTTGCACCGATTAGCCAAACTTGTAAAAATGCGATTTGAACTTGTCATTTTCAATGAACATGTACTCGGTCATGTGTGACAGCAATGATGCATGAAAGGCATCAATGGAAAGCTGAGGATCTCCTCTTAATTGGTAAACCACATGTAAATTGTCAAACTAAATAACCTTTGCATATTAACCCCTTGAATTCGGATTACCTTTTTTTTGATATGCACTGTATATGGTGGTTGGGTTGACTGCAGCTAGGTGTTGCTGTTGGCCGTCGTGTGTCCCTGCTTCTGTGTTCTGGACCGAGTTGACAACCCTAACTCTATAACCACACGTATTGGCTCTCGTTAATTGTTGTACATTTCCTTGATTCCAATCTCGTGTAAAATTGTGTATCCGGTTGTATGCAGTATGGTGATCAGCAAGACAAAAAAGTAGTTACGCCATTATATGTTAATGTGGTTACTGTTGGTGATGTAGGCATATGCATCATCTCTTTTGCGCATGCGCGGCCCGGCGGTTCTGGTGTCTTGTCCATCTTGGTGTGCGGTTGCCTCTTGCCTCGTCATCCGTGTGGTAATGAGTGTGGTGATTAAAAGCTGATGCAACAAAGCTTGAACGTGTTTTGGTTTGGCATTCGCTCTGAAGGAAGGAGAGGCATTTACCTTCACTGGTTCACTGGTTCACTAGTTCTCGTTCTCGTTCTCGTTCTCTTTCTCTTTCTCTTTCTCTTTCTCTTTCTCTTTCTCGTTCTCTCGTTCTCTCTCTCTCGTTCTCTCGTTCTCTCTCTCGTTCTCTCTCTCTCTCGTTCTCTCGTTCTCTCTCTCTCTCTCTCTCTCTCTCGTTCTCTCGTTCTCTCTCTCTCGTTCTCTCGTTCTCTCTCTCTCTCGTTCTCTCGTTCTCTCTCTCTCGTTCTCGTTCTCTCTCTCTCTCGTTCTCGTTCTCTCTCTCTCTCGTTCTCGTTCTCTCTCTCTCTCGTTCTCTCGTTCTCTCTCTCTCCCTCTCTCTCTCTCTCTCCCTCTCTCTCTCCCTCTCTCTCTCTCCCGGTGTGTTTGTGTGTGGCTGTGGCAAGATTGCGGCTGTGCATGTGTGATGAGGTACGAGCTGCTCTGACAGTCGATCTTTCTACCCCTTTTTCTCGTCGTTTTCACCCTTTCTTTCCCATGTTTGTTTATCTTCACATTGTCTATTCTCCGACTGTCCCCACCACTGATCATCAAACCCGATACGACAACCCTCATCCTCTCCTCCGATTTTTCTCCCCCCACCTCCCAGTTCCCCGCACATTCTCCCCTTCCTCTGACCGTTACCCCCCACCCACCCCACTCGTTCCACTCACCCCTCCCCCACTCTTTCCCCTCACCCCTCCCCCACTCTTTCCCCTCACCCTCCCCCACTCTTTCCCCTCACCCCCCCTCCCACTCTTTCCCCTCGCCCCCCCCCCACTCGATCTCTTCACCCCACCCCCACTCGTTCCCCTCACCCCCACTCGTTCCCCTCACCCCACCCCCACTCGTTCCCCTCACCCCACCCCCACTCGTTCCCCTCACCCCACCCCCACTCGTTCCCCTCACCCACCCCCACTCTTTCCCCTCGCCCCCCCTACTCGATCTCCTCACCCCACCCCCACTCGTTCCCCTCACCCCACCCCCACTCGTTCCCCTCACCCCACCCCCACTCGTTCCCCTCACCCACCCCCACTCGTTCCCCTCACCCCACCCCCACTCGTTCCCCTCACCCCACCCCCACTCGTTCCCTCCAACCACCACCACCCCCCCCCCCCCCAATTGTACTCCTCGCTTGTGTTGTGTTGCTATCTCTATTTTCGTTTTTTTCTCCACTTTCGTTTTTCTTCCTCTGAGAGACACAGAGAGACAGAGACAGAGACCACGCTTTTCGGTGAGATCGAGGGGTGAGTCCATGGCACTCTGACGGGTTGTTGTGGTTTCTCGCGCTTCCCCTCATTGAGAGGTGTGTTTCCTCGCGGTCGCGATAGTTTCGCTCGTGCTGGTGTATGCCGAGTAGCGCTCTCCCTTTTTCCCTGCTTGCACACAAAGCTGTACCCCCTGCCCCTCCACCCTCCCCAAATCCATCTCGGCTCAGGCCGAGGGTTTTCCGATCGTAGTAATGTCGGCACGTTCCGCTTAGCGGCCGTTGAGGGCTTGACGCGGAAACATGGCGTGGTTTGCGTTCCCCCTAACGAGGCACCGTGGTAGACATCGTTATTGCGGTTGGGTAACATAATCGGGCTCGAGAAAATCCGTGCAGCTTCACGGATGAACAAACGCCTGGTAATATTCGTGGCTGAAGAGCAGCTCGTGCATGAAATTGTGGCGACCGGTTTGTCTACAGAGAATGGACACTTTGTCCTGGTCTCCCCACTGGACACCCCAGCCGTGAAAGTCTTGATATCAAATGGTCCCCCATTACTGAAAAACGATTGAATTTTAAAAGAGCTTTCTCGGTATGGTACAGTGGTGTGGTGTGGTACTCGGCATGGTACAGTGGTGTGGTGTGGTACTCGGTATGGTACAGTGGTGTCGGAGATCACGATGTTATCTTTGGGTTGTCGCAACGAGCAGGCTAAACACTATTTCCTGCATCCAATGTGGACAAGGTGCTCAACGCGGTATTTACGTTTCTTGTGGATAATCACGAGTACCAGGTATATGCGTCCACGGAAACGTTAAAATGTTTCGGCTGTGGGAACTTTGAGCATCTAAAACGGTTTTGTCCACAAATTGCTCCCGCAGTGGCCGAGCAGACAACACCCCCTGATACTGTGACAGAAAACGTACCATCGACATCGAAAACCTCCGAAAAAGAAAACGTTTGGAGGGTTTTACACTCGTCTCTTCTTTGAGAAAGAGGAAAACACCTCGGAATGTCCCTCCACCCCGTGAATGCAGATCCTCTGCAGCCGATATCGACCCTCAGCTTAATGTGGAGGAGTTGCATGTGCTACCTCCAGATAAGGTTGGAGTTCAAACTACATCAAATCCTTGTGCCGATTAGGACAAGTCGGGTCTAGGCCCGACTGGGGGGCAAAAAGATCAAAATTCGACCCCACAGTGTTCCAACGCACCTGATGGCGACCTTTCAAACCAAATAGTCGTTGTGCCGGCCATTTTAGAAAACATACCTGAGCACAATGATTGTCCCGAGGAAGAACCTCAAATTGTGCAACATGTTGCAGAATCGCCCCCCCCCCCCCCCCCCCACATTACCCGGGGTTCTGGTGGAACCTCTGCCACAACCTGTTCCTAGAGAGACAGGGCAGGATGACACCTGCACACCACAGAGTATTCTGGTGTTTCAAGAGCTAGTGGTCTCAGATAGTGCTTCCGACATGTCTGAGAAGGAATCCTATGACATTGAGGAATTCCCCACATACAGTGATTCAACGTTTTACCATCGCAAAACTCAAGTTTCTGAACCAGACTTTTAGAAAAAGATATATTGAAATAAAAGATCATTTTTCTGATCTACATGGGTTTATTGAAACGGCAAGGTGTATTATTCGCCGACCCAGTGACCACAATTTTACGGAACCCCAATGCAGTAGGCTTAAGAAACACATTGCTAAAGCTAAAAATGAACTAAAAGGATGATGCGCATATTTCCCTTTCCTTACCTCTCTTACATCTCTATGACTATCTTTGGTAGCCTCAATATAAATGGTGGTGTGAGCCAGTCTAACGATGCTCCAAGTGGTCAACCTTGGAAAGCAACGGAAACTAGATGCGGCTTTCTTACAAGAAACCCACTCTACTCCATCGTCTCACGCTATATGGAATCGAATGATGAAAAAGGCCGGCTACTTTAGCGATTCAACCTCTCGTACAGCAGGAGGGAGTTGCCTTTCTAATTAATCCCCATTTTTGCCCGCTCCAACTCATTTCAGGAAATAATCCCAGGTCACTTGGCTTCACTGGATTTTGTTGATGGAGACATTATTTTTACTTTACTAAATGTCGACGCCCCTTCAAAGGGCACAGACCGACGAACCTTCTATGACAGGTTACGACTCCACATGATGCAGTTAGACTTGCAGAAGTGCATTATAATAGGAGGTGATTTTAATTGCACCCTGCAACCTGAGTGCGATCGGAATGGCGCAGAACCTCACCCCGGACCAGCCAGACTGTTATCTAAAATAATAAGAGATTTTGGTTTTCAAGATATCTGGCGGAGAAATCCAGGTACCCATCAATTTATTTGGTGTAAGGTTGCCAATAATCAAGTGGCCCTTGCCAGACTTGATAGATTTTATACAAATTTGCCATTTACCAACCTCTCCCCCACCACTGAAATTTCCCCAACTGGTTTCTCCGACCATCACCTCATTACCATGAGTTACCGCGTAGGGTCATCTCCAAATCGCCACTCTTTTTGGAAACAAAACATTTCCATATTAGATAACCCCTCCTTTAGGAATGCCTTCGAAAGGGTGTGGTCCAGTCTGATGAGCTCCAAATCCAGTTTTAAGGACCAGCGATTGTGGTGGGACAACACAAAGGTCCAAATTTGAAGTTTCTGTCAGCAATTCTGTTTTCTAAACATGCAAGTAGAACGCAGGATAAAGGTGGAGCTGGAGAAGGAAATTATCCAGATTCAAACCAATTGAAAAAAACCCATCCTACCTCCCAACAGAAACTAAGACTATGTGAGAATAAGTCCCTTCTTAATAATATAATTTCTAATCAAATCCAAGGAGCGCTAACGAGATTATGCTTTCAGCACATTTACCTCCTGGATTCCCTGACCCGGTTTTTCTTTGATTTTGAATCAAAATTTCCTCATTCCCAAATTACTGCTTTGAAACGCCCTGATAATTCGATCACGACTAACCCTGTAGAAATTAAGAAGGAGGCAAGACTCTTCTTCTCTACACTTTACCAGGCAACAGATGTCGATGCAGAACTTGTTCCCATTTTGGTTGATGGTGTCTGTACACGAACCCCAAAGTAAAGAACGGATTTGGAGTCACCGCTCACGCTTGAGGAACTTTCTGTTGTCCTTAAAAGCCTGGATAGAGGGAAATCACCTGGCTTACATGGTCTGCCAGTGGAGTTCTTCGAAAAAATTTGGGACTTCATCGGACCTGTATTTCTTCTGGTTTTCCTGGAGAGCTTGAAGAAGGGTGAACTTCCACTGAGCTGCAGGAGAGCCGTGCTTACTTTGCTTCATAAAAAAGGGAATTCATTGCTCATATCACAGTGGAGGCCATTGTCCTTATTGTGTATGGACTATAAAATTTTCTCAAAGGCTTTGGCCTTGCGTCTCTCACCCCTACTAGGAGACGTTTTACACATGGACCAGACTTGTTGTGTTCCTGGTCGCAATATTCAGGATAATATCTCTGTTGTTCGAGATGTAATTGAAATCTGTGAGATTAACTATGAAAGTTGTGGCTTGATCTTCCTAGACCAGGAGAAAGCTTTGACTGTGTTTCTCATACATACCTTTTAAAGTGCTAAAATGTTTTGGTTTTGGACCTCTTTTTCTATCCCATATACAGTTATGTTACTCAAACATATCGGCTATTTTAAAGATAAATAATGAACTTGTACCTCCCTTTTGTGTTGGGAGAGGGGTAAGGCAGGGCTGCCCTCTTTCAGGAATTTTGTATACTTTATCCCTTGAGCCCCTCTTAAATACCTTTCATAAGTCCTTGTCTGGTGTTACTATTGGAACCCACCCCTTAAAAAGCATTGCTATGTAGATGGCATCTGTGTCTGCATCAGGAGACGTTGTTTTGATGATGAATGCGTTGGATCTCTTCAGCAGGGCATCATCAGCCAATATCAATTGGACAAAAACAGAAGCGCTGTGGCTTTTTCCCTCTACCTATCCCCTACCTGCCCCTATATTCCCTCTCCCCACTCCTCTCCTTGCCAATCTTTCTTTTTTCTTTTTTCGTTTTTTTTTTGTATCCAGGATCGAGGCTCGTGAAAGAGCTAACATTTATCACACAAAAAATCAAACAGACACAAAGTATATAATAAGGGGAGCGGTAGACAAGATGGGGAGAGAAGGGGAAGCACACAAACACAACATTTGAGAGCAGGGACATCGGGAGATCTGTGTGAGGGAGAGGGCTTTGGGGGAGGAGGCGTGGGAAGGGGGGGGGGGGGGGGGGGGGGAGTCGGAGAAGTAACAAAGAAGGAAATGTTTTTTTTTTCTTTGTTTGTTTGAGTTGAGATTTTAAACAAGGAAGTATGGCGTGAAAAGACTGGGAGAAACTGAGAGAACGAAAGTAAATGGACCACAATCGACCGCTGAGAGAAAACAAAGCCTCAAGGTAGGAAACAAGGTAATAGGCCGCAAAATTCGCGGCACGAAATAACCGACGATTTTTTATACAGGTATGAAAGATTAACACCGAGAATCTTCCGAGGGACACACTATAGGTACCCACACCGAAAGATAAATACAGTTTCGACAAAAATACAATTGTGAACAATTACTTAACTTGGAAAGCGTGGAGAGCGTGTACAGCTTCGAAAAACCGTGCCTTAGCCGGCAAGATCTCGCGAGATCTCCAACATTCCAACAAGATCTTCAACGAGATCTCCAACTTCTGAGCTAACATTAATCACAAAAAACAATGGACACATAAAACATAAAATAAAGGGAGCAGGAGACAAGATGGGGAGAGAGATGGAAGCACACAAGTACAACAGTAGAGAACAGGGACGTCGGGAGATCTGTGGGAGGGAGAGGGCTTGGGGGGAGGAGGCTTGGGAAAGGGGGGGGGGGGAAGAGGTAAAAAAACACATGGACACTGCCAGGACTTCCAGGATAGAAGTTAGTATTTCAAAAAAGTGGATCTGGGGTGAATTAACGGGGGTAGAAAGGATCAAGGTTTTGGATGGGGAAAGATAAGAGATGGTGGTGAACAGCTGTTTTAAAGACCTGGAGGGAGGAGTGGGATTGAAGAGAGTGAGGGAGTTTGTTCCAGAGGCGGGAGTATAGAGGAATGAAAGAGTGAAGGTGAATCGAGAGTTTTGATCTTGGTCAATTTCATCAGAAGAGGGTTGCTGGCAGATCTTGTGCGACCTGTAGGAATATTTGGGGGACAGAGCACAGATAGAGCTGGGGGAGCAAGGCCGGAGAGGAGTCGGTAGAAGACAGAAAGACCACCCACCTTGGAAGAAGAGTTGATGAGAAGAGATGGGATTAAGTTCCTGGGGGTGTTCCTTGGCCCCGGAAATTTTGTGAGGCATAACTGGGAAGGCTTGTTGGCACACATTGAAGTACTTTTACTGTAATGGAAGAACTTGCTCTGCCAACTGTCCTACCAAGGTAGGGTACTAGTGATCAACAGTCTAGTCACCTCTACGTTATGGTACAAGGTTCTTTCCCTCCAGCCGCCAAAAACTCTGGTGGAGGACATACAAAAAGGGCATCACCCATTTATTCTGGTCTGGAAAGCATTGGCTGAGACCAGAGATTCTAAACTTACCAACTGCAGAGGGTGGCCAAGGGCTGGTCAATTTCAAGTGCCGCATCATGGCTTTCTGCCTACGAACAGCATGACGCTTCTTGTTTGAACCATGTTTGGCCTGGAGACAGCTTACCAGTTGCATCTTACGTCAAGCGGGAAAGTTGGACGTTGCACAGGAGCTGTTCCTGATGGATCCGACCAAGATAGACCTATCCATGCTACCTGCCTTTTGCCAAAGCCTACTGAATGCATGGCAAGCCATTACCTGTCTCCGTGACCCCTCGACTTGTGTTTGATCCATGTTCTTCAACGAACCATTATTTCACAACTCTTTATTTTGTGAGTGTGTGAATGAAAGCACCTTCATTCAACAGTTTACAAATGCCTACGTAACAAAAGTGTGTCATTTGAGAAACGCCACCAATGACAGGTAGATAAGTGCTACCGCTCTGGCTTCGACCGTTGGCATTAGATTGTGTCGCAGAGTGGACACCTTTTTGAAATCGGTACTTCGCATCTACTGTGCCTCACAAGTTTGGGCAAACAACCTTCACGTACCCAACTCTGAATCTTCTCCACCCTTCCCCAATCTTTGTCTATCTGGTTCTCTAAGTTTGGAACTGATTAGTTTTGGCCGCTCTCTATCCTTTTCTGGGAGCAATCGAAAGACACACTGTATGTGCAATGCTTAAAAGTCCTTTTTCCTTCGTTGTCCTCCCCTGTACCCTGTAGATGGTCTGCAGTCCTGCCGAATACCCCTCCCCTTTACCCTATTTGGGGGTGGTACTATAAGCAGCCTGTGCCGAAACTTGTTGGGGATCTTCAATGGAGAATTGCTCATTGGATCCTACCCACAAATTCCCTAATTCACCGCTTCTCGCAAGCGATAAGTGAGCAATGTCCATTTTGTGGACAAACTGAAACCTTGCCCCATGCGTATGTACGCTGTGACTGTTTAACTCCTTTATTTGTTTTCTTTAAAATGTTACCTGCATGGTTTTCCTTTGTTTTTGTTTTTTTTCCTGCCTTTATTTTTGGCCCTAGTGGGTGTTTCAATTCCCCAACAACAATTTTAATTCATTTCTTTCTTTCGCAAGCCGAGTTGGCGATGATATAAGACCAGAAAATCAAAGATACGCAATGAATCTTATAGTACAGATGTTTTGGAAATGTTTAAAGCTCTCTGTGTTTCAAGAATTAAGCTGGAATTTTGTTGTTGTTCTGAAGTACAACTCTTTGAGAAGCAGTGGTGTATATAAAATGCTTTTTGTAAAATTGCTGAGGGTCAGTTAATATTTACTACGTAGTTGATTTCCTTAATACTCTCTTGTTTGTTTGCTTATATTTTGTTTATTTGTCATGTAAAGGTTTGTGCATCTGTTGTGATTGTTTCCTTTGAATCATCATTTATTGGTTTTTATACTTTTGTAATAAAAAGACATTAAAAGTCTAAAAAGTCTCTGTCTCTGTCTGTCTCTCTGTCTCTGTCTCTCTCACTCTCACCCTCGTTGGAGCTGTGAAAGCAGTTTCATGGTAAGGACTGCACTGGTTATTTTAGCGTTGGCTTCCCAGTGATAGTCCGGACAGGAATTTATAATTGCTTCAGCATGCTGGCGATAACCTGCCAACTCTTCATCGAAAGACACTGTGGGATATTTCACATCCACCATCTAATGCTATACAGATGGGATACCTAGCATAACGTTCTTAGTGATGCAAAGCTGTCAAGGTCAAGCTCGAGTCTGACAGTTTATAGTTAAGTAGTGAATCCAACACAGCTAGGCTAACAACTCAAAGGTAATTGTCCGCTCACTCTGTAATGACTATACATCCAATTAATGGAGGGGATTGGAGGCCCATGCCATTAATGGAGCATGATAAGTTGAGAAACCCCCATTAAGAACACTCCCAGCCCACCTCTTTCAAAATTTCCAATTTTCCCTTCCTGAGAGCTTGCTATTGTATCCATCTTGTCCAACCTGTGCGTCCTCCCTTCCCCTACCCCTCATTCCTTCCCACATGACACATCCCTTATTCATCAGTTTCCCTCTAGTCTAGTTGACCCTCAACCCCTGATGGTGTCACCCCCTCTCTTTCTACTGATCCTTTTGACCTATTGCGTCCTGATCCGTTCTGTGTTCTAGCTCTTCCACGATCTTAACCTTGTATATAAAAAATACGTTTGAAGGCGAGAAACAGTCCCAGACAGATTACCACTCCATCATGATTCCACTCCATCTCCATCATCATGATTACCACTCAACTGAAGTGTCAGGAATTTGTAATTTGTTCAGGTTATCTCGTCCACTCTGAGAAAGACACCGTGGAATCTTTCACGCCCACCGACGACTCGTGCACACGCACAATGATGAATTGCCCTGCATGTGAAGCACCAGGACGGCAGTTTATAGATGTGCCAAGATTCCAACCCAAGCTAGACAGCTCAGAGTCGGTGCCCATACCCCTTGGCTATCGCTGCTCGCCCAATGACTACATACAAAGCTGATAATAAAAGTAATGACACATTTTGTTGCAGTGTGCTGAAAAAGCCAGTGCACCCATGACACTTATCCCAATGTGGAAGCTGCTTCACCAACCTTTATATTATATATGCACTCAGTTATTAGTCCCCTACCGGTGTACACCGGAGGGGACTATAGGTTTGCACGCCGTCCCTCCGTCCGTCAGTCCGTCAGTCCGTCACGCAAAGAGCAGTTTTCCGGACTTTTTTTCTAAACTCTTAATGCTAATGATTTCAAACTTGGCACATGGTTTCCTCATGATAAGTTACGGATCAGGTTCGAACTTCACGACGTTTCGATCATTTTTGACAAAGTTATGGCACTTTGAACTTTGGTAATTCTGATAATTCTGATCATCCTTAACTCAGTGCCATTTTAAGTTTTAATTTCCTTTAAAAACCAATTTCTCCGCAATTATAGGACCGATTGAGATAAAATTTTCACCATATGATGGACTCGGTCTGTAGAATACTTTAATGGTAATTATGACGTCACAGGTCACGTGGTTCGGGCGCCATATTGTTTTTCGTGAAAACACGAAAACCCCTTTTTCTCTGCAGCGGCTGAACAGATCGAGGCCAAACTTTGCAGGCAGAATCGCATACCCATGACGAACAAAAAAGTCAGCGAGCATGACGTCATGCGTCACATGGTTTCAGAGTTATGACGTTTTTAAGCATGAACCTTTAAAACCGAGCCCCTCCCTCATTTTTGATCCAATCGAGGGGAAACTTCACAGATCTGTTCCGCATGTCCGTCTACTAAAATGTCCTTTTGGAATTTGCGATAGCTCACGTGGTTTGGCAGATATCGTTAATTAAACTAAAATATTTAAAAAATGGATATCTCTTTAATCGCTTTATTGATCGACGTGAAACTTCATACTATAGTAGACGTCATGAAGAGTAACAAGTGTGCAAAATTTCAAGATGATTGGATGTACAGTCTGGAAGCTAGAAGTTGTTATTGCGTGAAGAAGAAGAGGCGTCAAGTGTGCGGATTTTATTATTTATCACATGTACAGACTGAAAGCATCGTTGGACACGACCTGTCGCGGTCATTTTAACCTCAAATAAAATTCTAATTTAAGATTTGTCAATAGCTGAGGTATATTAACAAACGAATAAAACAGATTTGGTCAAATTCTGACTTTTTTAACTCGATCGCATTTGACAGAGTTGTGACAAGCTGAGGAAGAAGAAACCTCGCATTGGCTTCTCCAATGTGCCATAAAAAAATGGATATCTCTTGAATCGCTCGTACCTCAGACCGTGAGTTGGTAATAAATTATATAATTCACACAGTGCAATACGTGCAGGCCGCTCCACGGAGCGACCTTGCGGGCTTATCAACGAGGCGAGGCGTGACACACGTGTCTCAGCATACCTCAGATGAAGTTTGAAAACCAGCATCAACCGTGCATAAATTTGCATATTCGATCATTTTTGACAAAGTTATGGCACTTTGAACTTTGGTAGGGGACATGTATTGCAGTGCAATACTCAGAATGGTTGTTCAGCTTATTTTATAAATGGAAACTCTCTAACGATAGCAGTTCACCCCATAACTAATGTTGGATGTGTGAGTTGATGAAACGCTATTCATACTTGCTTTGGTACACAAATTTGCAGTAGACCTACTGCTGGGTCATACATCACTTTTATTTTGGATCATATTTTAGAGAATGAATTTACCTAAATATCTGATGTTTTTCGTGTTTTTCGAAATTTAAAATCTATCATACTAGTCTTAGTTGTAATCTGTATGTGTACGGAACATTGAGCATACTTTGTAGGAGTCCTCCAGTAATGTGTGGTATACAAGCAGCATGGTGATGAATTGTAATTTTGATTCTTTCATTTAATATGACAAAAAGGGGCTTGTTGTGAATAAATTTCCATTTAGCCACAGCTCCACAAGGCCTGGAATGACATACAGGGGATGTTTTATTTCCTGTTCCTACTTTGCATTGCCAAAGGCAGTGTGGCCTGGAGGAAACCCTGTGGCTTATTGTAGTAACGGCATAATCGCGGCTTTGCTTGCAGGTCCAGGTAGCCTGGCTACATCCCCTGTGGCCATGACAGCCCTGTCCATCTCTCCCTAGTTTCCCTTACACGGGCCGAGGCCCATTTGCTTCCCACCACATCCCGCTATTTATGGGTGGCTGGGGGAGGCACGATGGAGAGGGCGGCTTGGACTGTGGTGGGGATGGACTGCGCAGGTTGGCACGACACGCGGCTCCAAATGCCTCTTTATTTAGCTATTGCTTCAGTCCTCACATGCCTGACTTTTTAGTCAAATGCTCCATGATTTGAGGCTCATTCAACCTCTACGTTATAACCTTTTATCCTGTCTGTATGGTTCATTAATTCCAGGTTTTCTGATCTATATCTGATGTGATCACCCATTAGAAGAGGAACAATTGTTGGAGCTTCTAAAACAAGGGCATCAACGATCTGCTCGACCCACACAGGGAATTTGGCGTAAAGGTCTAGTCACGCAAAGGTCTAGTCACGCAAAGGATACACCATGTGACCTTTGACGCACGCATTGTAGACTGGGCGGCTGCATCACGTACCCTTCGGATGCTGGCGAGCTCTACGATTCAGTGCTGGCAGTCTGGCACTGTACTGGACTGTACTTTTAGTGGGATCCAATTCCACCGAGAATCGAATTCCATACCAGGCAGCTAATATTATGAAAAAGAAAAGGATAGAAAACACTCATCTGTGTTTTGTGGCTATAATACCGTTCCTGAACCGGCAATCAACTTGCTTTTTTACAGTCACATATCGTACTGTGGCCAGATACCATTAATGAACTTGCAATTTGTCAGATGAACCTGTGTTTTATGAATATGCCCGTACTATATATATGCCCGTACTATATATCTATCTAAAATTATATCCCCCCCCCCCTCTATTTACATGAAATGGTTTGGTTCATTCGCAACGCCAAAGCGAACGGCGAACGGCTTGCGAGTACAGTGACAATCCCCCCCCTCTATTTACATGAATGGTTTGGTCCATTCGCAACGACCACAGAACCCCCCCCCTCTATTTACATGCAATGGTTTGGTCCAAAGCGAACGGCTTCCGGAGTTTGGTAAAGCAATCGCCATCGCGTGCACAAACGCGCAGGAAAGCGAATGAATCGCAAATTCGTTTTTATTAGTTTTAAAACTTTATTAAAACATAGTTTAACGCCAACATAGTTTGCAAACGTGAAATAAATGAATACGCTCTCAAATGTGCCATCCGAGGCAGAGTGTGTCCGCCACGTTCGGCACACGCGATCGTTCGCTGCTCTCTGATTGGTTGAATCGTTTTTTGGACATAGCTCGGTAAGTAATTGTCCGATTAATATGAAACCTTGAAAAGGCACATCCTCGGGTCCCCAGCAATATACCTGGCAAGTTAAAAGTATATCGGACCCGTGGTTGTCGAGAAACAGCGGTCACAGACAGACAAACGTACAAACGTACAAACGTACAGAGATTACTGGAATTATAGATAGACTAGGGCATGCCCGTACTATATATATGCCCGTACTATATATCTATCTAAAATTATATCCCCCCCCTCTATTTACATGAAATGGTTTGGTCCATTCGCAACGCCAAAGCGAACGGCGAACGGCTTGCGAGTACAGTGACAATCCCCCCCCTCTATTTACATGAAATGGTTTCGTCCATTCGCAACGACCACAGAACCCCCCCCTCTATTTACATGGAATGGTTTGGTCCATTCGCAACGCCGGCACACGCGATCGTTCGCTGCTCTCTGATTGGTTGAATCGTTTTTTGTACATAGCTCGGTAAGTAAGTGTCCGATTAATATGAAACCTTGAAAAGGCACATCCTCGGGTCCCCAGCAATATACCTGGCAAGTTAAAAGTATATCGGACCCGTGGTTGTCGAGAAACAGCGGTCACAGACAGACAAACGTACAAACGTACAAACGTACAGAGATTACTGGAATTATAGATAGATGAACCCCAAATGTCCTAAACAGCCCCCTTTGTTGTCCATAAAAGATAACGGGTTATACTATATTGCAATCATAATGATAAATTGCATGAGTTCTCCACACACACTGGATTATTCTTATCATTTGATTTCAACAAAGTTGGTGCAAAGCATTCAACACTAGAGAGTTCATAGAACACCAAACTCCACACAGTCTTGAGAAACAAGGACATGGCTGGAGTCTCCGAGTGGCAAATTTGATTGGTCGTGATGACGTAACAAGCCGTAATATTTTGTCTAAATACTGCTAAGCAGAAGGGTTTTGAAAGTGGCAAAGAGGCGATTTGTGTTCTACAGTGTTCAAGTACTTATAATTAAATTAAAATAAAATAGGAATTTTAAAGGTTGTAGAAAAAATGTTTTTGGAAAGTTACTGGTGCTGATGCAGCGTCTTTTACACCACCATATTTAACATGTTAAATTATAATCAGGTTCACCATGTTTTTTCGTTCAAAATTTTTGGAGATTAGCAAAACTATACATTTTTGGAATATTCAGAGCATGAGGATTCCAAAAATTAATGTTTACATTTGCGTAGACACCTTTGGGAAAATGACACTCAGGACAGTGATCACTGATGAAGATCTGTAAAAGCATATTCCTGAACGGTGTAGACCCAGTAGATCCTGTGTATAGGACTTATAGTTCAATCTGATACTACCTATAACTTCCTATAACAACCTATAACTTCAAAGGACTTGCAATATCATGTATTATGTAATACAGTTATATCACAAATATCAAGACAATGGTTTTCAATTACCTTTGTTTGTTGCTTTTCTATAATCCTGAGCACTATTTTGAGGCCTTTATTGGATTCCTTGACCCAGAAAACATAGGATTAGCATATTTATTTATGTTTCTTGGTTGACTCGAAGCCGACATAGCGCAAAATATGTATTTTATGGCGGCCATTTTGAAAATCCAAAATGGCGGCCATGCAGGTGTCTGTGCAAATGTCAACATTGATTTTCGGATTCTCCATGCTCTGATGATTCCAAGAATGTCCAGGTTTGCTAATCTCCCAAAATTTTGAACGATATTATATTTGTTAACGTAGTGAATCTGACTATTAGTTATTCGTGCCTGTTGTCTGTGTCCTTTATGGCTTAGTTTCGTTTCCTGTTTGGAATGATTTCCAATGTTGTTTGTCTGGCAGACAAAATAAAATAATTACCTTACTCCTCTGTGTTACCTTTCTCTCGGACAATATTATGGGCACCTTTTAGAAGTTGTTAGAAATAGTTAGATTTCAAACAATATTTTTGGCCACCACTGTATTGTGCTACGTGTGAGGTAATGTAATACTCATGCTGGCAGATAGTGTACTCGTATACGTCCACTTTAACGTCCATCCGATGAGGGACGCACAATCGCCCTTCTTGCGAAACACAACAACGACAGTTTGTAAAGCTGGGTCGAGATTCGAACCCAGGCTAGCCAGCTCAGAGGGGTGCTAGTGTGCGCTAGTGTGCCCAGGTCTCTGGCTGTAGGCTATCCTGCCCAGTTCCAGCCATAATACTGTGCAACAAATTATATGGAGGAGAAAGGCAACTGCTTGGAACTTCTTAAATCCATGAGATCAGTCTCTTAATTCCATAGGGAATTGTTTTCTGTCGGAGCTTCTTCTTCTTCCTCTTCTTCTTCTTCTTCTTCTTCTCGACCAATTGGATCTCTGTCTTATTTCAGTGCAGCCAAGGTAGCATAAAATAGAATGTGTCAGCGATGACGAACAGCATAGCATTTGTTTTTTCCTGTCCATAGCATTATAACGTCACTGTGAAGTTTGCTGCGACTTGCAGCTGCAGCTCGGCCGTGTTGCAATATCAGAGCACCAGGTGTTTGTTGTTGCTTACGTGGCGATGCTGATGCATATTCCATGCATGGCTTTCAAGGGATTTAGAGACCAGAATATCCCATAGGTATGTACAGGTATATAGCGAGTAAATCCAAGGTGTTTTATTTCGTAATCATGCATAACATGCGTGGAGCAAAAATACTGTATCACGCAGACGTATGCATTTTAATTTACCAATGAGGTAATAAAATGAGGTGATGACGTTAAACGCTGCGTCAACAGAGATTGGCGAGTGGAGAAAGCTTTGTCTCTCCCTCGCTCTCTCTCTCGCTCTCTCTCTCTCTCTATCTCTCTCGCTCTCTCTCTCTCTCTCTATCTCTCTCGCTCTCTCTCTCTCTCTCTCCCACTCGATTTCCCCTCTACCTCCTCTCTCTCCCTCCCCTCTCTCCCTCCCATCTCCCACTTACAGTGGAGAATGTTTCTGTACATCGGAAAAAACCGTTCAAGGAATGGTGATGCCAGACTTCCATAGACCCTCTTTCCAGTAATCCGAGTGCCCCATCCAGGCGGGGCTGCACGACGGATCGAGGCAGGGCTCTGGCTAGGGGACGCGTGTTGGACACTGTCCGCCAACCCTCCCCCTTGTGGCTCCCTAACTTGGGGGTCGGGAACGAGGAGCTCGAGCTGCTTTTTGGAGCTGGATGGCGTCCGGGCGAGGCACTGACACAGCCATGGCTGAGGTCGGGCGAAGGGCAAATGAAATGGAAGAGATGGCGAGAGACGCAGAAGATCTGGCGGCAGAGGACCCTATGGCGGCAGTACTCGGCACGCTCGAGCGCCTTCTTGAGATGATGGAGGTTGTGCAGGAGTCGCAACAGCACCTGGAGGAACGCCAGGGTGAGATGGAGACGTCGGTACGGTGTATCGAGAGCGAGCTGGCCGAACTTGCCAAGGCGCAGGCAGGGACGGCCATGAGCGTGAAACAGGTTCTTGAGAAAGCGCGCAAGGTTAATGCCAACGTGAAGGACGTGCGCCAACAGATCGACAAGCAGACACACGAGATCCGCAAGTTGGAGGGCAACCATGGAGAGTTGCTCAAGCGCAATAATTTTCGCATCATGGTCTATCAGGTACGAGAGAGCACCTTTATCTCAATAATCTTCTTTATCACAGGAAAAAACACGAATAGGGGAATGCCATGCAGGTTGGTAAGATTATATTAGGAAAAAAATACATTTTGGGACTAAGGTGACAATTGGCAGCCGAAACGACTTGAACCTCAAACTAATCCGTCATAGCGACCGAAATAAGAATAACCCATTACGCAATGGTCGTTCATGATCATGACCCTTTGATTCTGATTTTTGAATGCTTCGTGCGCGTGTGACCCCGCTAACGTGACAATTCGTAAAGAGATCAACACCGAGTATTGCTATGGACCACCATCCGAAAGGAGCAGCGTGCAATGGGTCACAAACGTCACATATGGATTTTGACAAGTTCACTTGAGCACAAAAACGCGCCTTATTGTCACACTTACCGCTCTTCCACCAAGAAACTTTCACAGCGAAGTACAACACAAACACATAAGACCGTCCGTGGTGGTTGAGGACCGGCGAGCTATATATAACGCGAGAACCAAGACTGCCACATGAAATCTGCTGTCTCGACGCTCTAGGCCGAGCGAGATGAGATGGAGGAGGCGCGCGAAAGTGGGTTTAAAACACGACCTTAAAAAGGCACAGGGGGGGAATATTATACCCACGCTCTCTGTAACACCGATGTTTGATTGTATATTGTCCTCTTGTTTTTCTCCACAACGAGATCGTTTGGAAATGATGGCTCGCACCATAAGAATGCTCAATATAGCTACGAGTACGCATTCAATATACCACTGGTGTATGATGGCTATTTTCGTCCTGATGTAGGATGGGGCAGAGGTAGCGCACTTACCTTCGAGCTGACTGCTGTGGATTTGATTCGCGTCCCGTCTATAAACTGTCACCCTCGTGTTACTCTGCGCAGGACCATTCATCGATGTGTGTGCCGTCCCTCGGATGGTCGTTAAACTGAGCGTTCCGTCTGCCGCCATTAGCTGGTGGATGTTAAAAGATGCCACGGTATCTTTCGAAGAAGTGTAGGTGACTCTAAGCAAATCGAAAATTCAGGGAGGCACTGCATCAGCAGCATGGCGGTGCTCCCTTGCAATGATGCAAACCGGCAGTGCATAAGAGAGATCGACATAGTTCTTTTTTGGGTGTATCAGCATGCAAAAGCATACACTGGAATTAGTAAATTGGTATCCTGAGAGTAAACTTGTCCTGAAGTTTGATATGAAATATACTGTGATTAAAAAAAAAATTGTGCATGTGGGTAGTTTTGCATTCGAGGAGAGACATCTAGTGTTGCAAAGCAGCACAACATCATTTAAACTAGATGGTATTCATAGAATACTTACCCTGCGCAGTCAACTTATTGCGAGCCAACTCTTCTGTTTTTGAACATTTTTTTTCTTTCCACGTGAGAAACGTCCACGTGAAAACATCTTTCCACGTGTAATCTCTCACGTGGCTGCCAGTCCACGTGAGAGATTACATCATAAATTTATATTCTCTAATGTAATTGTTGCATAGAGCACGCCCAATACATTTCAAACTGATCCGCCGAAGCGTTTTCCCTGTCGAATTATGACGTCATAATTATGGCACCAATGACGTCATCATTAACAACACTTATTCCCCATATGGAGTTCTTTACAATGAGCCATGTTTCAATTTTTTCCCATGCGGCTGTTTTGGAGATATAGAGGTGCAACATTTTTTAGTTTTTCCAAGATGGCGCCTGTACCACATGACCGATGATGTCATGATTATCATTAAAATATTCTAAAGGAAGAGGCGCTCCTATGGTGAAAATTTGGTGTCCATCCGCCAACAGTTGCTGAAATTTTTTAAAATAATGATCGGATGGATGTGTTGTATTTGTCGAATTATGACGTCATAACGAAGGCACCGATGACATCATCATTAACATATCTTACTCCCCAAGGGGAATAGTTGACAATGAGCCAGTTCTCAATTTTTTCCATGGAGTGGTTTCAGAGATATAGAGGTGCGAAGTTTTTCCAAGATGGCGCCTGTACAACGTGACCTATGACGTCATAATAATCATTAAAATATTCTACAGGAAGAGGCCCTCCTATGGTGAAAACCGCTTTTCGCTTCACGAGCGCAGGGTAACAAGGTCTGACTGTTATAATGACAGTCATATCTAAGTAAGAAGCCATGTCGATAAAGGTCATCTTAGTAACCTTTAACTACCTAGCTTGGGCAGTCCAATGCAATGTACCATTTAGTATTGCGTTATTTGTCCAAAATATGTAATCTTGGTTCGGTGACATCGTTTGGTTAAATGTTGGAAAATTTGATCTGGACAGCGTTGATTGTCAGAACTGCGTAACAAAAAAACAAAACAAAAAATCACCAACATGGGCCACTGTATTTTAGTGATGAAAGATGCTTCCTTTTATTTGGGGGTCTTAGGAACCAGACTTGGTGGCATAATAGTTCGCGTGCACATCCTCTCTGAGTCTATAGGTTTTTGCCTGGGTTATACTGGGAGGTTTGTCATTGCCCTCCGAGCAGTAGTTGGGGCAGGACACCCAGTTTAACATCCATCCGAGGGCAGTGCACACATTGGTGAATCACCCTGTCTGTGAAACACCGGGATGATAATTTATAGCTGGGTCAGGATTTCAACCCAGGCTAGACAGATTAGAGCTGAGCGTACATACCAGTAGGCCATCCTGCCAGTCCTAAATTAAAATATAAACTCGAAAATAAATGTGGATCATAGTTTGGAAAATCGTCCAATTTGTTTCAATTCACGGTTCGGCACAACATTTAATGAAACCCAGAATACCAAAATGTTATAGACAGTACACCGTTTGTCCTGTGATGAATAAGCCACCACATAAATCATCCTCTACTTTCTGGCATCAGCCAGGACCAAATTTGAGCTTTCCTGAAAAAAATCCAGCAATATCAATACAGCTAGCTCCAAAGAAAGAGCTGTTGCACTCATAATTTTGAATGCACTATTTGTGCCAAATCTTACGACAAAGTACTTCTTATTGCCCCTGGTCATCATCAACATTTATACCATGACCTCACAGATTGTTGCGGTGGCATGCCAGCGTTTCCATGGGCATCGATACACGGTGTTTTCGATACACGGTGTCGCCCATCTCCTCTCCGGCCAAGTTAGGACAGGAATTTGTAATTTTGTCAGCATGCCGTTGACAACTGGCATACTCATCGTCAAAAGACACCGAGAGATGCTTAACACCGAGAACATGTAACAACAATCGATGCGAGCAGATTGGTCCCCAGATGAACGTCCATCCGAGGTATAGCGCACTCGATACAACGTCTGCCTACGAGTAACAATCAGACAGTTCTTGATAAGGTAGAAAATCAAATCCAGACAAGAAAGCTCAGTGGCAAGTGCGCTACCTCTGTGCAGTCAGACATTGCCCTTTTACAGGTGTTCAATTGCCAGGTTTTTGAATTGTAAACGCCACTATCTGTTGTTGCACAAGGCTTAGCACCTACTACCAACTTGAAATGCAGTGACCAAAATTTACGTTAAGTACACCACACGTTTTTACCTTCTAAATTATGACAGGAGCTCCTTTTGACTCCCCAGTTGGCAGTAAGACGTGCATGTTGACATCTACTATCAGCCACTTTGTCACAACACAAGGGATTCTGTTCATTAGTTATCAACGGAAACCTCCCAGATTGTCCACGTGGACTATAAAACTGCAAAAGTGTTAAAATCACAACTTCTACATATTTCTCAAGCGCATTGGATGTTCTTATTTGTATTGTACATCGCTTCCAATCTGTTCTAATTGTAGATGGTCTGTTTTTGTTTTTTTTACCACCTTACTATTCCGCGAGCGCATCTATTCGATGTACTATTCTTACTTGTTTCCACCACCTTATTTAACACGTTACTCTAGTTCATCATGACTGTTGTTTGTGTCCTTTATAACATCCTTAAAAACGGTAAGTTTCCTGTTTCGAATGATCATTTTAGCTATTCTTGACTTTCTTTGGATCACCGATAATAATCATTGAATTATCCAAAAGTCTCTGTTGGGCTCCCACAAATGTCTGTTCAAATTTGAAACTCTTTACATCACACTAGAGGAGGTTAATTGAAAACCGAGGCCGAGGTTTCACAAGCGCCTCAAATTTGGCGAAACTTGGCAGTGGTTTGGGCGTCGTGATGGATTTATCATTCACGGATTTGGCCCGTTTTATTTTTGAAAACCTGCAGACCTGCCTTGGTATCATCAAAACAGGTATTGCATGGAAAGTACGATCAATTTTAAAAACGCAATGTTTTGGCGCAGGTATAATGATGGGCTGAATGGCCTCCTCCTCTGTCGAGTTTCCCTGTTTTTCCTTGTTAATGTTTCCCTTAAATTCCACTCCAAAGGATTGATACACAGATCGATATAACTGGAGCGACTTGTGGCAAGGTATCATTCTAATCAATTGGCTGTGTGATGTCATGAGCTTTCCCTCACCGAAAAGGATATCACTTCACTTCCGAGTTCCGACTACGTCTAATAAATAAATACATAAATAAACAAGAAATATGTCGTGCATAGCACGATACTTGCAAAATCCCTAAAATAAGTTGTTGGCCTATGATGACCTCAAATATAATGGGTGGTTGAATTCAGTGACCTGATATGCAAATCCTCTGAAAATTTCAAGTCACTCGGATGAAAATTAAGGATTTTAGAAATCTGGCCTATGTTGACCTTTTGGCCTATGTTGACCTCAATAATACTTGGTGGTTGAATTAAGTGTCCAGATATGCAAATCCTCTTAAAATTTCAAATCAATCGGATGAAAATTGAGGATTTTATAAATCAGGCCGATGTTGACCTTTTGGCCTATGTTGACCTTTTGACAACAAACATATATAGGATTTTGTTGGACCACGAACTCTACCATTTGGTGAAGTTTCGTGAACATCGGTTTAAAATTGTGACCTGTAGGCAAGTATAAGTGAGCGGGTTGAATTCAGTGTCGAGATATGCAAATCCTCTTCAAATTTCAATCAATCAGATGAAAATTGAGGATTTTAGAAATTTGGCCCATGTTGACCTCAAAAATACTTGGTGGTTGAATTCAGTGATACAGTCACGTGAAAAAGTAAGTACACCCCATGTAAAGTTTTGACTTTTTCAACATATTTCAACATACAGCTATTTGATCTTCATTTCAACAATATTGATAGATAAAGGTGATATAATACAACAAATATCACGAAACATTTACATTTTGTAGTCCATTGTATAATTTAAATAAACATAAATGCAAATTTCGCATGTGGAAAAAGTAAGTACACCACTACATTTATCACTACTTCAAATACCTAAAATTAGAATCAGGTGCACCAGCTCAGGTGAAAATGATTAGAACATCGTTAGAGAGGATCTTGGAGGAACCTGTCTTATTTAAACCTCAGACATTTAGTTTGGTTTGCTCTTTGTTGTTGAAGTGTGCGGCGTCACCATGCCTAGATCAAAAGAGCTCTCTGAGGCCTTCAGAAAGAAGGTTATAGATGCCTACGAGTCTGGGAAGGGATTTAAAAGGATCTCCAAACAATTTGAAATCAATCATTCGACTGTCCGGAAGATCATCTACAAGTGGAGAAGATTCCAAACAACTGCCAACTGGTTCAGGCCAGGCCACCCCAGCAAGTTCAGCCAGAGAGCAGACTGCAAGATGCTGAAAGAAGTCTCTAAGAACCCCAGAATGTCATCACGGGACCTTCAGGTAGCTCTTGCCACTGTTGATGTCAAAGTGCATGAGTCTACCATGAGAAAGAGGCTGCACAAATTTGATCTACATGGGAGGTGTGCCAGGAGGAAACCATTGCTGTCCAGAAAGAACATCAGGGCAAGACTAAAGTTTGCCAATGAACACCTAGGCAAAGACCAGCACTTCTGGAACAATGTGCTCTGGACAGATGAGTCAAAGGTAGAGCTATTTGGCCACAGTACCAGAAGCCATGTTTGGCGAAAACCAAAGACAGCATTTGACCACAAGAAGTTGATACCAACTGTAAAGCATGGTGGTGGAAATATTATTGTTTGGGGCAGCTTTGCTGCATCAGGGCCGGGGCAGCTCACCATCATAGAATCCACTATGAATTCTTCATTGCACCAGAGGGTGCTTGAGGATAATGTGAGGCCATCTGTCGGAAAGTTGAAGCTCAACCGAAGGTGGACCTTGCAACATGACAATGACCCTAAACATACCAGTAAATCGACCAAGGAATGGCTGAAAAGAAAGAAATGGAGGGTTCTGGAATGGCCAAGTCAAAGCCCGGATCTAAATCCCATCGAGATGTTGTGGGGGGATTTGAAACGAACTGTGCATGCAAGAAACCCCTCAAACATCGCACAGCTGAAAGAATTCTGCATGGAGCAGTGGACAAAAATTTCTCCCAGTCGATGTCAGAGACTGGTAGACAGTTATAAGAAACGCCTACTTGAGGTTGTTTCTGCCAAAGGGGGCAATACCACCTATTAGAGCCAAGGGTGTACTTACTTTTTCCACATGCGAAATTTGCATTATGTTTATTTAAATTACACAATGGACTACAAAATGTAAATGTTTCATGATATTTGTTATATTATACCACCTTTATCTGTCATTATTGTTGAAATGAAGATCAAATAGCTGTATGTTGAAATATTTTGAAAAAGTCAAAACTTTACATGGGGTGTACTTACTTTTTCACGTGACTGTATGCAAGTCCTCTTCAAATTTCAAGTTAATCGAATAAAAATTGAGGATTTTATAAATTTGGCCTATGTTGACCTCAAAAATACTTGGTGTTTGAGTTCAGTGTCCAGATATGCAAATCCTCTTCAAATTTCAATCAATCAGATGAAAATTGAGGATTTTAGAAGTTTGGCCCATGTTGACCTCAAAAATACTTGTTTTTTTTTTGTTTTGTTTTTTTGTATACAGAGTCGAGGCTCGTGAAAGAACTAACATTTATCAAACAAACAAATCAAACAAACAAGTAAACAAAGTATATAAAAGTGGGAGCGGTCGACAAGGTGGGGAGAGAAGGGGAGGAAGCACACAAACACAACATTTGAGGGTAGGGACATCGGGAGATGTGTGGGAGGCAGAGGGCCTGGGGGGAGGCAGGATAGGTATAAAACACAAGGACACCAAGGACTTCCAGGAAAGAAGACAAAAGTCACCTCAAAAAAGTGGATTTGGGGTGAAATTAGCGGGGGTAGAAAAGATCAAGGTTTTGGATTGGGGAAGATAAGAGATGGTGGTGAACAGCCGTTTTAAAGACCTGGAGGGAGGAGTGGGATTGAAGAGAGTGAGGGAGTTTGTTCCAGAGGCGGGAGAAAAGAGGAATGAAGGAGTGAAGGTGAGCAGAGAGTCTTGATTTTTGTAGTTTAACCATAAGAGGGTTGCAGGCAGATCTTGTGCGACCTGCAGGAATATTTGGGGGACAGAACCCAGAGAGAGCTGGGGGAGCAAGGCCGGAGAGGAGTCGGTATAAGAAGGAAAGACCACCAACCTGCCTGCGGTGAGTAAGTGAAAGGCCCTCGGAGATAGCGTCATCGCGGGAGATTCCAATGATTCTGAACGCTTTGGTTTCAACAGCGTGAAGACGAGCTAGGTGAGAGGCAGGAGCACCACCCCAGAGGGGAGAGCAGTATTCCATTGAGCTGTGGGTGAAAGCCTTGTATGTGGTGAGGAGCTCAGGTGTGCCAAGGAAGGACTTCGCACGACGGAGGATGCCCAGTCGGCGACTGGCTTTGGAGGCCAGCTTGGAAATGTGGTTTTCCCAGGAAAGATCATGGCAGATAGTGAGACCCAAAAGCTTGAGTGACAGAACTTCTTGGAGAGGATTATTCAGAAAGTAGATGGGAGGGTTGTCCAGTCGGTCTTTTCGGAGAGACATCGTAAGAGTGTGAGATTTGTCAGGATTGAAAGACATGTTCCACTTGTTTGCCCAGTCTGTGATTTTGTCCAGGTCTGCAGAGAGTGAGGAGGCTGCAGACTGCCGATCTGAGGGATGAGGAATGGAGCGGCAGAGATTGGAGTCATCAGCAAAGAGATAGAGAGGATTTTCAAGAGAGTCAGAGAGATCATTGATGAAGACCAGAAAAAGCACAGGGCCCAGAACACTGTCTTGGGGAACTCCAGCCTGAACAGGAAGAGGAGATGAGAGAAACCCATTCAGGGCCACACGTTGACTACGACGAGAGAGGAAGTCCGCCAGCCATTCGTGGAGATTTCCATGGATACCAAAGGAGGAGAGTTTGCTGAGCAGAGCGGGGTGCCAGACTGTATCGAAGGCACGTGATATGTCGAGGGAGACAGCTCTAATTTCCTGTTTGGCATTGAGGACCTCCATCCATTGTTAAGACAGCAGAAGCAGCATGTCCCGAGTAGAGTGACCTGGTCTGAAACCAAATTGATGATCAGAGATCAAGCCATTGGAGAAGAGGAAAGATTTCATATCCGAAGCAATGATGGATTCCATGACTTTGCTGATAATTGGGAGAAGGCTGATTGGTCTGTAGTTGCTCGGATCTATTTTTGCACCTTTGTTGTGCAAAGCGGTGATGTTGGCTGATTTCCAAGCAGATGGCAGTTGACCTTGAGCAAAAGAGAGGGTGAAGAGAACAGAGAGAGGGAGTAAAAGAGTGGAAGAACAGGATTTTAGGACCCGTGGGCTGATGCCGTCAGGTCCAGTTGCAGAATCAGAGTCGAGGGTTGACAGAAACTTTTCCACCTTGTCAGGAGGAAAGGACACGGAGTCCAGGAGCAGCTGGGTACGACTGGGTACAGAGAGGGATGGGTTTGGGACCCAAGATTTAGAGGCAAACACAGAGTTGAGGCATTCAGCTTTTTCACGTGCGGAGTCAGCTGTGTAGCCGTTTGAGGTAAGGGAGGGGATGGAGGGGGAACAAACACCAGAAACAGATTTGACCAGACGCCACCAGGATTTGGAAGAGGGAGACAGATAAGAGAGTTCGGTCGTGAGAACGGAGAGATATTGTTTCCTGGCTCTCCTGAGGGTGGACACACACTTGTTTCGGGCTTTGTGAAAGGAAATGAGATTTCCTTCCGTTGGATTTGCTTTCCAGGAGACGAAGGCAAGTTGTTTCTGGGCAACAGCCTCACCACAATATTGCGTGTACCATGGACGGGAGGAAGGGTATGACAACTGAAGACGAGATGGGATAAATCTGTGCATGAGAGAGAGCAATTTACTTTGGAAGAATTCCCAGGATGAGTTGATGTCAGAGGTGGTAGAGATGGGAGACCAGTCCAGATGATTGATGGCTGCTTGAAGACCGTGCCAGTTGGCCTGAGTGAAATGCCAGACTCGTCGACGCTGAGGACGCTCCCTGAGAATGGTCAGAGAGATGTCCACTTTAACAAGCACATGATCAGATGAGCCGATTGGAGCAGAAGAAGAGCAGCAGACATTTTCAGGGAAGTTAGTCATAACCAAGTCCAGAAGAGAAGATGCTCCGTTGACTGAGATCCGGATCGGGAAATTGACAGATTGTGTCAGTCCCAGTGAGTTGCAGAAGTCCTTTGCTGAGGAGCCATGGCTGGTGAGAGAGGTACCCACACCCAGCCAACTGGCATGGTGACAATTGAAATCACCACATATGAGGAAGAGAGAGTTAGGATGAGTAGACAGAAGTTGGTCCATATTATCAGACAGCGAGATGTAGATGGAGTCATCACTGTTTGGTGGATGGTACAACACACATATGAACAAGAGGTGGGAGCGAAGGGGAAGCCGTAGCCAGAGGTATTCCTGGGGGTGAGGTGGAGAGAGTGCAGTGCAGGGCGAGTGAGGGAGAGAGTTTTTGATAAAGATAGCAACCCCACCTCCAGGATGAGGCTCAGGTCTATCATACCGGAGGAGGGAGTAACCCGGGAGAGATACTAAGGAATCAGAGACATCATGAAGGAGGAAAGTTTCTGTTAAGCAGATTACGTCTGGTTTGACAGAAGCAACCTGTATGGAGAGATCAGTTGAGTTTGAACGAAGGCCCCGGATGTTTGAGGTCCATACCGTTAATGAAGAGGAAGGGGGAGCATCGGATCCAGAACAGGGGGGAGGAGGGGTAGGGTAAGATGTGGAAGAGGTGGAAGAGGTGGAAGAGGTAGGGAGAGCTGTTGAAGGTGTGTCAGAGATTTCAGAATAGCTCGGAGAAAGGGAAGGATGTGGCGGACAAAAGGTTTGATGGTGATTGGGTGAGGCACAATGAGGTGTTATTTGAGGAGGGGGAAGAGCGAGGGAGAAGGTTTGGGGAGATGGAGGTGAGAGTTGGAAGAGGGAAGAAGTGGGGAGGATACTTTGAGGAGGGGGAGTGAGAGGGGGGAAATTGAGAAGAAATGAGGGTGGGGAGATTTGAAGGGGAGGGGCGAGGGGGGAGTTTAGGAGGGAAGGGACAAGGGGAGGGATTTGAAAGGGATGGGATATGGGGGAGATTTGGAGGGGAGGGGTGAGGGGGCAGTCAAGGAGGGGAGCGGCGAGGGGGAGTCTTGGAGGGGAGGGGTGTGGGGGGAGTTTAGGAGAGAAGGGGAAAGGGGGGAGATTTGAAAGGGATGGGTGATGGGGAGGATTAGGAGGGGAGTGGCAAGGGGGAAGATTTGGAGGGGAGGGGTGAGATTGGATTTTAGAAAGTGTACGATTAATGGGAAACGAACATTTATTGCAAAATTAGTTTCTTGTGATCTTCGAGTCAAAAATACGTTTAAGGACGCTGGAGGGAGGATGGAGTGCAGGAGAGTTTAGGGAATGTCGAAAAGAGGCACTGAAAGAGATGGAATTTTTTTTTGGGATGGATAGATTTGGTGAGCAAGTCGAAAGCAACCTTTTAAAGAAGAAGAAGAAAAAGGTGTTATAATATATGACGGAACACAGAACTTGAGGGGAAAGTGTAAACATTATAAGGTTAATAACAGTGAACGTTAACAGTGAACAGTAATAACTGTTATTACAGTAACAGTAATAACAGTGAACGTCGTTCGAAGAACGAACGAATGAATAAGAACGAATAAACGAATGAGAACAAAGAATAAGAACAGAGAAGGAAATGTATTTTTTTCTTCTTTTTTTGAGTTGATTTTAAACAAGGAAGTAGGCTATGGGGGGAAAAGCAGAGAACGAAAGTTATTGGAGCACAAAAGACGGACCGCTGAGAGGAAAACGAAGCCTCAAGGTTGTACACTGTACAAGGCCTCAAAAGACACGGCACGATTTAACACGATTTTCTATTCAGGTACGAAAGATTTGCACCGAAAATCTTCCTCGGGACACACGATACGTACAACACCATAAAATAAATACAGTTATAACGAAAATACAAATGGGAACAATTACTTAACTTCGATTTCGATGGAGAGTGTGCACAGCTGCGAATAAACGAAAACCTCACCGGCAAGACCGGAAGCAGTCTTGGTGGTTGAATTCAGTGATATGCAAGTACTCTTCAAATTTCAAGTTAATCGGATAAAAATTGAGGATTTTATAAATTCGGCCTATGTTGACCTCAAAAATACTTAGTGGTTGAATTCAGTGTCCAGATATGCAAAACCTCTTAAAATTTCAAGTCAATCAGATGAAAATTGAGGATTTTAGAAATTTGACAAAGTTGGTGACCTTTGGCCTATGTTGACCTATTGATCTCTTGACCCCAAAAGCAATAGGCTTCTTGCTTATGACCAACTCTACCATTTGATGAGGTTTCGTGAAGATCGGTTGAAAATTGTGATCTGTAGGCGACTGACATACAGACAAACAGACAGACAGAATAACGCACAAGACCAACCAATAGACGTACTTGAAAAATTTTCGATTTCTGCAAGTAATAAAATAAAACTCCACTTTTGATGCCTACCAATCCGTTTTTCGTCACCTCCAACTTGCCACGTATGATGAGGTTTACCGGTTGATTCATGTTTGGTAGAGTCTATGAAGTTTAGGCAATTTGACTGAATTCTGCCGAGATTTCCATGACAATGACCAAGTATTCGTGAAAAGTGATCCGTCGCACACGCAAATTCAAATGAGAAGCGCGATGGAGCGTGATGTCATTCCTCAGAAATGATGGTCTGCTTACCCTGCGCTGTCTTGAGAAAAAAAAGGACACAGGTGGTTCTGCAAGCGGAAAATTTGATTGGTCCAAACGATGTTAAAAGCTGTAAATTTTGTCCAAGTACTGCTAAATGACAGATGTTTGAAAGTGCCAATAACGCAATTTGTGTTCTACTGTGTTAAATATATAATTCATTTGAAGTAAAATAAGGGTTTTAAAGGCTGGAGAGAAAAAAAAACGTTTTTAGGAAGTTTACCGCTGTTGATGCAGCGTCTATTACACCACCTTATTTAACACGTTACACTAGTTCTTCGTGACTGTTGTTTGTTTCCTTTATAACATCCTTAAAAACGGCAAGCTGATTGGAATGATTTTCAATTTTGTTTGAATGCCAGACAGGCAGACAGACGACAAAAACTTATCTCAGACTTCTCTGTTCATGCACGATCAGGACAAATTCAGGTACTGCTAAACTACAGGTTCGTTTTCCGATTAATGTTCTGATTCGTGTTCAAATTATAACATTTAATTGAAATTAAATTGTTTCACGATCATTAACTGACGTTTGTGGACAGACAGACAGACAGGCAGACAGACAAAGTGAATCAATTGCTTAACGCCGCCTTTCACTTCGCAGCACAGTTAGTGACTGCGTTTCCTTTGTGTGGTGTGTTGTCTACGCAATGTAACGGTCCATATATCATCCTCTACAGATGGGGTAATGGTAGGAAAGGTCCTCAAACATCCTATAATTGTTGTACCTTGTATCATGGAGCGGACGAGCCAACAACTTAATGTATGAGACATTACAATAAGTCAAAAAAACAAAAAAACATGAATGTTGTTTGTTCAATCACTTTTGGTAGGCGTTGATGAAATGGCTTGGTTAATTGGGTGAATTACATATTTTAATTCACAATTGAGCTTATAATTTTTATGTAGGTGTTCAAATCCTGTGCTACTAAAATATTGCACACCTTATAAGTAGTTTTTATCATTTGGACTTAAAATCAGAAAGTAGCTGCCACCAAATTATTACATTGACTTAATTTGATCTATGAAATGTGTTGCCAATCCTCTTTAATCCCTCTCTCCTTTCTTCCATTTTTCTGTTTACATTTCTCAAAGGAAGCCTTGGATACCCCTCTAGCTACGGTAACTACACGGAAGAGATCCAAAGCTGAATTGTCAACGACAGGAGACGCTGAGGTGCATGCAACACCGGAAGATACTCACCCTGTAGATGAAGCTGATGGACTGAACTTGTCATCAGATGAGGATGCGGAGATGATTGAGGAGGTTGAGAGCAAGGCAGAGAAGTTCAAGCGCACAGGCAAGAAGCGTGTTGAGAGTTTTCGACGGGCCTTCACCAAGGAGAACCTCGGGAAGCGGGTAAATCAGATAGTGTCTCCAGAACGCAGGGATAAAATCCGTCACTCATTTGCACCTGCTCCTCGAAAAACAGAATCGGACACGCAGGAAGGGGTAGAAGAGGCTCGTGCTGAAGTTGGTGAAGGTAAGACATCTCACAGTGATTCTGCAGAGGTGATAGAAAGCAAGACACCTGTCGCAGCTGCATCCAGTGAGAAAAAGGCTGAAGGAGGTGCGACGGCTGGAGATCAAAAGCCACGACGTATGGAAAGCTTCAAGAAAACCTTTTCTCGGCAAGCTCTTGAAAAGCAGGTAGAAAAGCTGGACAAGCTAGGCAAGCGAATTGTGCCAACTGAAAAAAGAGAGCGCATCAAGAAGAGCCTGACACCAGAACACAAGCAGGCAGCGGGCGTTGGAGAAGCAACATCTGCCGCTTCATCGCCGCACGAAGACTCCACGTTCAAGGTACCACCATTCAAGTTCACGGTCAAGAAGGTGCGTGAGGGAGATGTTGTTGGCACCGAAGAGTATCAAATCGATCCGACGACTGTTGAGGCAGCCTCACAAGATGCTGGGCATAGTAATCACGCTGGCGAAAATGAAGCTGAGTCAGGTACAACTTTGGAAAAGGCTGGTAGTAAGCAATCTGGCAAGGAGCACAATGTTGAATCAAGTGAGGATGCAGCAGGTGGAGTACATCTGGATCAAAAAGCCTGAAGCATTGCTCAGCCATGTTGGAGGCACGACGCTGTTTGAAACAGCAAAGTCTAATTGTGTGTTTGTTGAGAAATGGTGGTGAGGACCGTCAACACGGTGCTGAGAAAATGGGACTGTGGAGGGACTGTGGAGGAAGTCGAGGGATTGTAGATGGGGCTGGGAGGAGAGCGGGGGATGGAGAGGGAGGCAAATAATGGTGGCTAATAGCATAGAGAATCCATGCTGCTACAAAGATGTGGTCGAGTGTTTGTGAACAAGATTGGGGGTTTATTGTTTGGGAAACTGCAATATGTAATGCTTTTTCATTGGGGGAAGGTGGGGGGTGGGTCGGTGCTGAATTGGGGAAAGTTTTCATACCACTGCATTTGGTGGGATTTTTGCATTCAGTCAGAGAAGTGATGCAAAATGTTAGCAAAATGATTCACAATAATGCCTTATGCTAATTCCTATTTCAGGGATGATTCTTCTACTGGGACTCTAATACCTTTTACATATAGAATGTTTTATTTCATCTGGATATTGAAGTGGAAAATTTGAAGTGCAAAGGGGTCAAGATGAGACAAGATTGCCTCGAAACAGATAGGAAATCGCAAAGAAAAGTTTGAATTTGTATCCCTTATACTCTCTTGAGAAGGAAAAGAGCCATATTTATAGCTCTTGTGGCGTGCTGCGCGGTTTTTAAAGAGGTAATAGAAAGAATTCTCCTTTGCATGCAAAATGATGTTATTTCAGACATTCTTTCATTCCTTGGTAATGTTATTGGCTCATCAGGTTATTGGTCTATGCACATAATTACACAACTAAGTAATTGCACACAACGTGCTGCTGGTCAAGAGTTCCTTGTTGTTCTTTAACAATAAATTTGACAAAAACTAGTTATGCATTGTGTTATGAAACAAATAAAAGCCAAAGAAACAGGCAGCGCTGGTGTGTTTGTAATGAGTTTCATTACCACTCTTGAGCATTGTCCTCAATAACACTCCAATTGGGTATGATCTACCATATAAAACAGTCAGTTTTTTTTTTGTTTTTTTAAAATACAATATCGAGGCTCGTGAAAAAGCTAACATCAATCACAACAAAAAAACGGACACACAAAACATACAAAAAAGGGAGCGGGAGGCAAGATGGGGAGAGAGAGGGAAGCACACAAGTACAACAGCAGAGAACAGGGACAATGGAAGATCTGTGTGAGGGAGGGGGTGCTTGGGGTGGGGACGCATGGAAAGGCGGGGGGGGGGGAGGGAGGGGAATGGAAGGGTATGAAACACATGGACACTGCTGGAACTTCCAGGAAAGAAAAAAGCCGGTATTTCAAAAAAAAAGTGGATTTGGGGTGAATTAACGGGGGAAGAAAAGATCAAGGTTTTGGATGGGGGAAGATAAGAGATGGTGGTGAACAGCTGTTTTAAAGACCTGGATGGAGGAGTGGGATTGAAGAGAATGAGGGAGTTTGTTCCAGAGGCGGGAGTGAAGGTGAGCAAATCATCTTGATTTTGGTAATTTCACCAGAAGAGGGTTACTGGCAGATCTTGTGCGACCTGTGGGAATATTTGGGGGACAGAGCACAGATATAGCTGGGGGAGCTAGGCCGGATAGGAGTCGGTAGAACACAGAAAGACCACCAACCTGCCTGCGGTGAGTGAGTGAAAGGCCCTTGGAGTTAGCTTCATTGAAGGAGATTCCAATGATTCTGAAAGCTTTGGTTTCAACAGCGTGAAGACGAGCTAGGCGTGAGGCAGGAGCACCGGCCTAGAGGGGAGAACAGTATTCCATTGAGCTGTGGATGAAAGCCTTGTATGTGGTGAGGAGCTCAGGTGTGCCAAGGAAGAACCTAGCCTGACGGAGGATGCCCAGTCGGCGACTGGCTTTGGAGGCCACCTTGGAAATGTGGTTTTCCCAGGAAAGATCATGGCAGATAGTGAGACCCAAAAGCTTGAGTGACAGAACTTCTTGGAGAGGATAGTTCAGAAAGTAGATGGGAGGGTTGGCCAGTTGGTCTTTTCGGAGAGACATAGTAAGAGTGTGAGATTTGTCAGGATTGAAAGACATGTTCCACTTGTTTGACCAGTCTGTGATTTTTGTCCAGGTCTGCAGAGAGTGAGGAGGCTGCAGACGGCCGATCTGAGATATGAGAAAGGAGCGGCAGAGTGTGGAGTCATCAGTAAAGAGATAGAGAGGATTTTCAAGAGAGTCAGAGAGATCATTGATGAAGACCAGAAACAGCACAGGACCCAAAACACTACCTTGGGGAACTCCAGCCTGAACAGAAAGGGGGAGATGAGAGAAATCCATTCAGGGCCACACGTTGACTACGACCAGAGAGGAAGTCCGCAAGCCATGCGTGGAGATTTCCATGGATACCATAGGAGGAGGGTTTGGTGAGCAGAGCGGGGTGCCAAAACGTATCGAAGGCACGTGATATGTCAAGGGAGACAGCTCTAATTTCCTGTTTGGCATTGAGGACCTCCATCCATTGTTGAGACAGCAGAAGCAGCATATCCAGAGTAGAGTGACCTGGTCTGAAACCAAATTGATGATCAGAGATCAAGCCATTGGAGAAGAGGAAGGATTTGATATTCGAAGCAATGATGGATTCCATGACTTTGCTGATAATTTGGAGAAGGCTGATTGGTCTGTAGTTACAAGGATCTGTTTTTGCACATTTTTTGTGTAAAGCGGTAATGTTGGCTGATTTCCAAGCTGATGGCAGATGACCTTGAGCAAAAGAGAGGGTGAAGAGAACAGAGAGAGGGTGAGATAGAGCAGCAGAGCAGGATTTTAGGACCCGTGGGCTGATGCCGTCTGGTCCAGTTGCAGAATCATCGTCGAGGATTGACAGAGACTTCTCCACCTTGTCAGGAGAAAAGGACACAGAGTACAGGAGCAGCTGGGTACGGTTGGGTACAGTGGGTACAGAGAGGGACGGGTTTGGGACACAAGATTTTGAGGCAAACACAGAGTTGAGGCATTCAGCTTTTTCACGTGCGGAGTCAGCTGTGTAGCCATTTGAGGTAAGGGAGGGGATCGAAGGGGAACAAACACCAGAAACAGATTTGACCAGACGCCACCAAGATTTGGAGGAGGGAGACAGGTTTGAGAGTTGAGTCTTGAGAGTAGAGAGTGGAGAGATATTGTTTCCTGGCTCTCCTGAGAGTAGGCACACACTTGTTCCGAGCTTTGTGAAAGGAACTGAGATTTCCTTCAGTTGTATTAGCCTTCCATGAGGTGAAGGGAAGTTGCTTCATGGCAACTGCCTTACCACAAGCTTCAGTGTACCATGGACGGGAAGAAGGGTATGAAAACTGAAGACAAGATGGGATAAATCTGTGCATGAGAGAGAGCAGTTTACTTTGGAAGAATTACCAGGAAGGGTTGATGTCAGAGGCAGTAGAGATGGGAGACCAGTCCAGATGATTGATGGCTGCTTGAAGACCGTGCCAGTAAGCCTGAGTGAAATGCCAGACTCGTCGGCGCTGAGGAGGCTCTCTGAGAATGGTCAGAGAGATATCCACTTTGACAAGTAAATGATCAGAAGAACCGATTGAAGCAGAAGAAGAGCAGCAATCGTTTGCAGGGAAGTTAGTCATAAGCAAGTCTAGAAGAGAATATACTCCATTGACTGAGATCTGGGTCGGGAAATTGACAGATTGTGTCAGTCCCAGTGAGTTGCAGAAGTCCTTTGCTGTGGTGCCATGGCTGGTGTGCGAGGAACCCACACCCAGCCAGCTGGCATGATGACAGTTGAAGTTGCCACATATGAGGAAGATAGAGTTGGGATGAGTGGATAGAAGTTGGTCCATGTTGTCAGACATGGAGATGTAAATGGAGTCATCACTGTTTGGAGGACAGTACAGAACACATATGAACAAAAGGTGGGAGCGGAGAGGAAGCCGTAGCTAGAGGTTCTCCTGGGGGTGGGGTGGAGACAGGGCAGTGCAAGGAGAGTGATGAAGAGAGTTTTTGATAAAGATAGCAACCCCACCTCCAGGACGACGCTCAGGTATATCATACCAGAGGAGGGAGTAACCAGGAAGAGATATTAAAGAATCAGAGACATCTTGAAGGAGGAAAGTTTCTGTTAAGCAGATTACATCTGGTTTGTCAGAAGCAACCTGTATGGAGAGATCAGTCAGGTTTGAGTGAAGGCCCCGGATGTTTGAGGTCCATACCGTTAAGGAAGAAGGAGGGGGAGCATTGGGTACATGACAGGGGAGGGGTAGGGTAGATGAGGGGTGAGAGGGGCAGGTAGGGAGAGCTGTTGATAGTGTGTCAGAGATTGCAGAAGAGTAAGGAGAAAAGGAAGGATGAGGAGGACAAAAGGTTTGACGGTGATGGGAAGAGGCACAGAGAGGTGTTGTTTCAGGGGGGGCAGAGCATAGTCGAAGGTTGTAGGAGGTGGAGGTATGTGATGGAAGGGAGAGGAAGTGGGGAGGACGCAGCTTTGAGGAGGAGGTGGTTGGGGGGAGATTTGGAGAGAGATTGTAGGGGGGGAGATTAGAAGAGGAGGGGTGAGGAGGGAGTTTTGAAGGGGAGGGGTGAGGGGCGAGTTTTGAAGGGGATGGGTGAGGGGGGAGTTTTGAAGGGTGAGGGGGGAGTTTTGAAGGGGAGGGGGGAGTTTTGAAGGGGAGGGGGGAGTTTTGAAGGGGAGGGGGGGAGTTTTGAAGGGGAGGGGGGGAGTTTTGAAGGGGAGTGGGGAGTTTTGAAGGGGAGGGGGGAGTTTTGAAGGGGAGGGGTGAGGGGGGAGTTTAAGAGGGGAGAGGTGAGGGGAGGGGTGAGGGGGGAGTTTAGAAAGTGGGCGATTGATGAAAAACAAACATTTATTACAACCTGGGTTTATTGTGATTTTCAAGTCAGAGATCTGTTTGAGAACGATCGAGGAGGGGTGGAATGAAGGTGAGTTTAGAGAATGTAGGGAGGAATGACTCTAAGAGATTGAATTTTTTTTTGAAGTGGATGATTTGAAGAGGAAATTGACAAATGCCTTTTAAATAGGAAGAAAAACAGCGTGTTGTAATCAACCACTGAATAAAACGCTGCAGGGGGAAGTTTAAACATATTTAAACAAAACCGTGAAAACCTATTTGGGAAAAGTCCCTGAAGTAAGGGCATGGATCAGAGAAAGGAGAAAGGGTTAAATGAGGTGAAGGAAACTAGAATTGGAAGGGCAAGTTACGGCTGGAGATGGAAGGAAGAGGTGGAAAAGAAGCAGATAAAGGCGGGGGGGGGGGGGGGGCGAGGAGCGAAGGAAATAATAATTTTTTAATTTTTTAATTTTTTTTGTTTGTTGTTATATACAGAACGTTAAACAAAGGATAGATGTTCGGGGAAGTTAGGGGGAGAAAATGAAATCTAAGAAATAAGCAATACAGCAAAGGAAAGAACTTAAATACACAAAACACCACCTGGGTGAGGGAAGCCTCAAGATACCAGGCCACACACGTGGTCCGAGAAGAAAACGATTTAATTATACACAGGTTTGCGAATTGCAAACCAAGATTAACTAGAAACACACAGTAACACATTACGCAATAAAATAACGAGCAGAAATTTGACAAAGACAAAAATTGGAAAAATACTTAAAACTTTGATGCCGTGCAGACATCGAAGTCGCAACCTTCAAGTTTATGTGTTTGTACAGATGTCTGGCCACCTTCAAAATTGTACAGGTTTTAAAGGCCAATCTTTTAACATGAATGTGTGTTCACTATGGTTTATTTTTGAGAATAAAACTAACTCGAAAAACATTTTCCATAAAAGAGTAATTACGTCTCTTCTATTGGAATTGTAGATGGTGGCTTAGAAACTGAGCCTCAATAGAATCCACATCTCCCTCTCCCCATCATCTGCATCATGAACATACTGATTTGAATCCACATCTCCTTCTCCCCATCGTCTGCATCATAAACATGCTGATTAGAATCCACATCTCCTTCTCCCCATCGTCTGCATCATGAACATACTAATTAGAATTCACATCTCCCCCATCGTCTGCATCATGAGCATCGTCTGAATCATGTACAGAAGCATTTTTGAAAATAACAAGTGAATCCTCTTGGATTGCGCTGAGGTTCGGGCATGGAATTTCGAGCCTCGATCATGGTTCGAGCCTCGATCTTGTATACAAAAATAATAATAATAAATAATAATAAGAACCTTGGGCCGAATCTCGCGCTTCACCAGTGCGCGTGCGCGAATTTACGTCACGTCGGCAGCGAGAAGGGGTTCCCCAACACGAACCAATCAGGAACTGCCACGTCACACTTATATGATCTCAGAATTCCTGTGACAGGAATTCGCGTTACACTGGCTGGAAGTCATTCGCTAGAGGCGCTTCCTCAGCGCTAATAAATACAAGGTGCAGGGAGGTGAAATTCGCTGCACATGATGTGCAACGCCGCAGAGTAAAACAAGTATTCATTTACATCTGTAAGATATCTAATAAATAAAGAAGATATCAGCACATCTTACACTAGGCCCAGGCTTCAGACTTTGGCATGCTCACGAGGCTGCATTGTCAAATAAACTGTTCCAACCCGTCATTTTTGACGGGGTTTTTTTTTTTTATGAGTGACTATATTTTTATGAACTACGTGATGCGCTATGCAATTAGATGGTCATTTCTGAAGTTTTCATTGTTTGTGTGAATGCGTGAATTTGTTTTTAACTAATCCGACTAATGTTGGCTTTGATGATGATGACAATGAGGATTATTATTTATTTAATATTATTGAATTTATTAAATAAATTATTATTGTATTTAATAAATAATTAAATATTTATTCATTAAATATTAAAATTCCTACTGGTGCGGATGCATTGGTAAACCACCCAGTATCACCCTTGCCAAGAAGCTGCTTCGGCAGCACCTGTGCTCTGTTGCAGAATATGGTGACATCAGAATATGCCAAATCCTCTTTTTAAATATTGATGAGGAAGAAATTACATAATTTAACCACATCTCCAAGCTGGCCTCCAAAGCCAGTTGCCGACTGGGCATCCTCCGTCGTGCGAAGTCCTTCCTTGGCACACCTGAGCTCCTCACCACATACAAGGCTTTCATCCGCAGGTCAATTGAGTACTGCTATCCCCTCTGGGCTGGTGCTCCTGCCTCACACCGAGCTCGGCTTCACGTTGTAGAAACCAAAGCTTTCGGAATCATTGGAATCTCCCTCGATGAAGCTCATTCTGAGGGCCTTTCACTCTCTCACCGCAGGCAGGTTGGTGGTCTTTCTGTCTTCTACCGAATCCTCTTCGGCCCAGCTCTCCCAGCTCTGTCTGTGCTGTCCCCCCCCCCCCACCCCCCCAAATATTCCTGCAGGACGCACAAGAACTGCCAGAAACCCTCTTCTGGCGAAACTGCCAAAATCAAGACTCTCTGCTCACCTTCACTCTTTTATTCCCCTTTTCTCCTGCCTCTGGAACAAACTCCCTCACTCTCTTCAATCCCACTCCTCCCTCCAGGTCTTTAAAACAGCTGTTCACCACCATCTCCTATCTTCCCCCATCCAAAACCTTGATCTTTTCTACCCCTGTAGAAATACACCCCAAATCCACATCTTTCAATCTCCGACGTCATTCCTGAAATCCCTTGTCGTGTCAATTTGTTTTGTACCGTGTACCCCTTCCCTCCCCGTCTCCCCACCCCTCCCCCCAGCCACTCCCTCCCACAGATCTCCCGATGTCCCTGTTCTCTACTGTTGTGCTTGTGTGCTTCCATCTCTCTCCCCATATTGTCTCCCCCTCCCTTTATTGTTTTATGAGTCCGTTTATGTTTTTTGTGTTTTATGTGCTCATATGTGTTTGGTGTGCTCGCTCTTAAACGAGCCTTAATCTTGTATACAAAAAAAGTTACATATTTTACAAGATACATGTTAAAGGATTAAGAAAAACAACTAACAGTATGAGGGGTGCCAGGTGTTCAAATGGTTATACAAATGAAATATTTGCAATAGTCCAAAAAACGAACGTTATTTTAATTTCAATAAAGTATATCTAATTAGTAAGGAAATTCATGAATGCTATGCTGTATATAGTATTAGGATTAGAGTTAGAGTTGTTAACTTTAAGAAACTCTTTAGTTTGGCAGCAAGGTGCACATGCAATAATGAGAAAATTTGTCGTAAACTCAAGAATAGTATAAACCACAGTATCTCTCTTCAACAATTCAAGAAGTGCATTGCACATGCAGAACACATTTAGCAACTGGTTTAAAATGACGTACTCTACTCTACAGTTTGCATGCGACAAGGATGGTTACTCTCACCATCTCTCTTCAATATACCCTTTTTTATACAACATCTAGGCTCATGGAAGAGTGAGGACACGATGGATAAAAAGCCAATGTAATGATACAGTGGGGGCAGCTGGACCACATTTGGAAACAGCAAGCAAGGTAATGGAAAAATTGGAAAATATGAAAGGAAGAGATGAGACGAAGCAACCCGAAAGAAAGAGTTGGTTAGGTTCGGTACTATTAATGGGGGTAAAAACTATCGTGAGTAGGGATGGGAGATGGCGACATGGTGGCTGGTGGGTGCACTGCTTGCTTGCAGCCCTAGTGGAAGGATTGCGATTGCCCCATGTCCATAAGGCAGTTCCACAAGTGGGAGAAAAAAAGAAACAAAAAAGAGTGGAGGTGAGTAGAAAGCCTGGATTTGGAAGTTTAACCAGGATGAAAAATGCACAAGTTAAATAAAGGCTGAGAGATCAAAGGAGTTTGACTGGAGAAGCAGTAAAACAGAGGGCCCACTGACCTGCCTGTGATGTGAGAGCAATTGACCCTGTGCTTCGGCCTCATCGCCGGAGATTTCAATAATGCTCAGAGTTTAAGAGTCCACAGCTTCCAGGAGAGACAAACGTCATATGCTACTTTGAACAACTTATGCCCAAATGGAGATGCTCAAACTTATGGGACAACTTATGGGAGATGTCCAAAAATTTTTTTTAAACTTACTCTATCTATTGGCAGAAGGAAAAAATTATAGCTTCAGATATGTGAATGACATCGATTTGATTGTGCTATCAAGGAGAACAATTGATAGATTTAACATTAGAGAAGGAACTTCTGCAACAAACGGTGTCAAAATAAATGTCAAAAAGAGCAAAGTAATGATTACAGGGGAAAAGGAAAACATCTGGTATTCACAATGTGATCAAAAAGAAAAACGGTACCCATACAATTTAATAGAACTTTGTTTTTATAAGGATACGTTCTTTGCTTCACATTTGTTTCACCTGATGCATGATCATGATGGAAAGTTCCAGATGGATGTATTTAATGTCATAGATTTGATTGAGGTTAGAGTACATGCTCCCGATGTCCACCACTACGCTGCAGGCACACTTGGATTCAACGAGCAAAATTGTTTGTTACTCACATGTTCAGCTTCCACTTGCAGATGAATGTATTTTGTTAATTATTGCTGTATCTTACTATAATTCACCAAATGTCCGTCTGTCTGTCCGTCCGTCCGTTCCCAGGTACCGCAAAAACGGCTGAACCGAACGCAAAGAAATTTTGGGTGGGTAATCCTGGGACCCCCTGGAGTAAAACAGGCTGTATTGTTTTTCCAATTTCAGCTTTGGTCTCCAGCATTTTCAGGTTTGGACTCCCGCCTAACGTTATTGTCCCGGGTACCGCAAAAACGGCTGCATCGAGCGCAACAATACACCTCCATGCCCGTGGGATTCCCACGGGTGATCTCACTAGTTGAGATAATACAGCAATAACTGACAAAAATCCAGACCCGTGTTCCTCGAAGGTTGACATTCACAAGTAGCACAAACTTGGGTTTGAATCTCGGCCCAGCTATAAACTGTCATCCCAATGTTTCACATGCAAGGTAATGTCGACTGTAGAGGAACCAAGGTAGGGTTTGAAACAGAAAAGGGCTTACCTTGTGTAGCTTTTCCTGGTTGCTTCATGCAGACTTCCTTATTAGAATACATAGAATTTTTTTTTTTTTTTTTTTAAAGGAAGATGGAAGAGATATATGGAAATACTGTTGAATGCAGAGAATGAATGGGATGGCAACAAAGAGAGTAACCCAGTTTTAGGACCGGCAGAGAAGATAACTGAGAAGGAAATTGAGGAAGCGATAAAAGCAATGAATGAATGAATGAATGAATGATCGTTTTAAAGGCCATTTTCCCTGCTAGAGCGGGGGTTGGCCTTGCGGGCCCCATGACAATCATGGTTCCCTGTTTGAGGCAATATTTTTATGGCCGGATGCCCTTCCTGACGCCAACCCTTGGTCACCTCTTACGATGTGCAGGGATACGGTGTACCTATTCTAAATCAGGGTACACCCCGGGATCATTCATCCCAGCAGGCTGGTACTCAATTTGCCGACCTCGGAAGGATGACAGGCTGAGTCAACCCCCCTGGCGTTAATTCAGCGATCGACCGGGATTCAGATCCTAGGATCCCAAGCTGGCACCATAACCGCTAAGCTAAGCCAACACCAGGAGGTGCCGACGAAGAGCGGGAGGGCCGACGGGAGTTGTGGGAGATATGTTGAAGGCAGCGGGAAATTGGGGTGTGAAGAGAATGACAGAGATCTGTAATCTGGTGGTGAAAGAAGGCCGCATTCCGGTGGATTGGGAACTGAGTACCCTCGTCCCTCTCTACAAGGGGAAAGGTGACCCTCTGGACTGTGGCTCGTATCGAGTGATAAAGTTATTGGAGCATGGAATGAAGGTATTGGAAAGGGTGTTGGAGAGGAGGATAAGGAAGAAAGTGAAGATTGATGAAATGCAGTTTGGATTTATGCCAGGAAGAGGAACGACTGATGTGCTTTTTATTGTGAGACAGTTGCAGGAGAAGTACATGGAGAAGAGGAAGAAGTTGTTTCTTGGGTTTGTTGATCTGGAGAAAGCATTCAATAGGGTTCCACGTGAAGTAGTGACATGGGCATTGAGGAAGTTAGGAGTGGAGGAATGGTTGATCAGAGTAGTGATGGCATTGTACAAAAGAGCGTGCACAGCTGTAAGGATGAAGGACCGGAACAGTGCTGAGTTTGAGGTGAAGGTGGGAGTGCATCAGGGGTCGGTACTAAGTCCACTACTATTTGTCGCTGTGATGGAGGTGCTGGTTCGGAACATAAAGGAGGGTTTACCGTGGGAGTTATTGTATGCAGATGATCTGGTGTTGATTGCAGAAAGTATGGATGGACTGAAGGAGAAGATGAACAAGTGGAAGGAATGTATGGAGACAAAAGGACTGAAGGTGAATATCGGAAAGACGAAGGTGATGGCAAGTGGTAAAGCATGTGGTGAGGTGGAAAGAACTGGGAAGTGGCCGTGTGCTGTGTGCAGGAAGGGTGTCGTAGTGAATTCCATTCAATGTACAATGTGCGCTGAGTGGGTTCATCAAAAATGTAGTGGTTTGAGAGGGTCATTAACCAGTGTGGCAGCTACATTCAAGTGTAAGGTGTGCCTAGAGGGAGCTGCAGATGGAGGAAATGTTGAGTTGGATCTTGAGTTGAATGTTGAGTTGGATCACCACGATCCTGTCGCTTAAAGTTCTCCTCCAGCTGCGGTAAAACTTCATCATTGATCATCTGCAGATACGTGTTACCATTGACATTCCTTTGAAAGAAAAATTGTCTGATCACCTGACCACTTCCACAAAGTCCCAACCAAACAGTCCACTTTTGTCGATTCACGTTGGTGTCAAAATTTAATTCCGGGGGTTGTCCTGTCGGTGCATATTCAAGAACTTTATGGGTATTGACCTTGCCATCCATGGCGAAAGCAGCTTCGTCGCCGATAACGAGATATAGTAGGGTCAATATACGAAAAAAACTCACCTAACCCCCAAAAAATTGATACAAAAGGTTTTTCAATGGATTCTGGTACCATTGGGCATGCTAAATAACATACTAAAAATCTAGTAACATCTGACTTCCGGAAAGGGGTCATTTTCAAGGTGGCGTCCAAGATGGCCGCCGGGAGCTTAAAGTGGCCATATCTCAATTATTATTCAACCTAGAAAGGTGGTTTTGGTGTCTAACCCTAGGTTTTAGGGCCCAAGGAATCCAATTGAATCAATAAAATTACCATCAGTTAATTATTTATTGACAAGTCCAAGATGGCATCCCAAGGTGACATCCTGATCCACTAAAATGGCTCTGTCGAATAGTAGTCAACGAGAGAGATTTTTTCAGTGTGTATATCTAGGTTTAAGGCACCCAGGAAATCATCAAAATTACTTAAATAAGCACAAAGTAATCAGGTAATCCAGTAAGCCAGGTTTACCAGCCCATTAGGCATTTGTTGTCTTATACAGTTAGTCGCTATTCATCATCATCCTCCGACTCCTCTGGAAGAAACTTGTTATGTAGATTGTCACATTCTTCTTTAGCATGCCCAATGGTACCAGAATCCATTGAAAAACCTTTTGTATCAATTTTTTGGGGGTTCAACCATATATTGACCCCTCTATACTTTTCGGTATCCATGAGACTCCAGAAATTTGTGACAGATTGCCTTAAGTTTCAACTGAATGTCATTTTGAAGGCTGATAATATGGATTTTGTTTATACATACATGTACCAAATAATATACTTATTCCTTTTGAGATGAAAATAAATTGTTTGTCAGATTTTTCAGTCCCCTCCCCTCCCCAATATAAAATAGTCTGTCCCTTGCCATAACCTCTCAAGCTTTGTACAAACCTTTGTCTGTAATGATCACTGAATACTGTGGACTGGAGTCACAGGTGGCAGTGGTGTAGACACATTACACTCTTATCTCCAATCTGAAACACACACTTGGTTCATTAGCTGGTGAGTCGGAGGATGACGATGAATAGCGACTAACTGTATAAGACAACAAATGCCTAATGGGCTGGTAAACCTGGCTTACTGGATTACCTGATTACTTTGTGCTTATTTAAGTAATTTTGATGATTTCCTGGGTGCCTTAATCCTAGGTATACACACTGAAAATATCTCTCTAGGTTGACTACTATTCGACAGAGCCATTTTAGTGGATCAGGATGTCACCTTGGGATGCCATCTTGGACTTGTCAGTAAATAATTAACTGATGGTAATTTTATTGATTCAATTGGATTCATTGGGCCCTAAAACCTAGGATTAGACACCAAAACCACCTTTCTAGGTTGAATAATAATTGAGATATGGCCATTTTAAGCTCCCGGCGGCCATATTGGACGCCATCTTGAAAATGACCCCTTTCCAGAAGTCAGATGTTACTAGATTTTTAGTATGTTATTTAGCATGCCCATTGGTACCAGAATCCATTGAAAAACCTTTTGTATCAATTTTTTGGGGGTTCAACCATATATTGACCCCTCTAATACCACAGGAAATTGACATCTGCTTTGCAACGTGCTATCAACCATCTGGCAAGCACCAGCCTCCTGGCAAAATTCCCTGGCGTAAGTTGATGCTGGATGTGAATCCGATATGGATGTTGGTGGAGGTCCAATCTTGTGATTCGGTTGAATGTTGCCAAAGGCAATCCCGTCCCATTTCGTCTTGCGCTGGTATCCCTAGGATGCTCCAAAACTTGCTGCCTTACTGCTGCAATGTTCATTTCCGATCGCCCAGTGCACCTCCTACCACAATTCTCCTTTTTGCGGTTGAGGCTAGTGCCATGCTCTTGGTATTTTCTAACATTCGCCCAGATGGTTTTGGCTGTTGGAGGCTCCCGTTCTGGGAAACGTTCCCTGACCACATCATGAGTTCGCTGCAAACTTCCAGTTTGGTGAAAGGTTGTAACCATGAAGGTCCGCTGTTCAGTCGTAACTTGAACCATCTTTTCAATGACTCAGACTGTCTCACACTGTAGGCCCATCTTAAATACCCATCTTAAACAAAGGATGACGCAACTGACGATTACCAGACCAGCTTAACAATTTTACATAATCAACTTGGCAGTCGACAAGTAATGCGTCCATTTAAAACTGTCTTGCACCGATTAGCCAAACTTGTAAAAATGCGATTTGAACTTGTCATTTTCAATGAACATGTACTCGGTCATGTGTGACAGCAATGATGCATGAAAGGCATCAATGGAAAGCTGAGGATCTCCTCTTAATTGGTAAACCACATGTAAATTGTCAAACTAAATAACCTTTGCATATTAACCCCTTGAATTCGGATTACCTTTTTTTTTGATACGCACTGTATATATATATATCCAAATACCTACTCTTCATTCTGACATAACCACAAACTGAAGTGCCACAGCAGCACTTGCTGCAAAAGTATTGACCAAAAGGGGGCACCGCTTGCAGCTGCTCCTCAGATGGAGGTGAGGTTCACCCTTTTATAGAAAGTTCCAGTCTTTGTCAGAAATGTTCTATGTTAGAAACAAATATTCTATGTCATAATGGCAGACGCTATTATTTGCCGATTGTGTCGGCTATAGACATTGACATAGTAGCACATAATTGGGTTTGCATCTCGGCCTAGCTATAAACTGTCATCCGAGTGTTCCATGGGTAGGGTGATATCAACTGTAGAGAAACATGAAGTATTTGTCACCTAGCTGGGGCTGGGATGTTTTGACACCACAACATATATGATTGAATAATTGGTATATCATGCTATCCCAACCCTTGCCGAGTTTTATGTGAAAACGACATCAATATCTTCAGGCTCTAATTTGTGAAAGGCAACGTTTTCTGGATTATTCTCTCCGACCATGAAACAGAGTGCAATCCTAAACTACTTCAACAAGTACGTTAATGTTGTTGCTCATATGTGTTGTATCATTTCAAACCTGTTTCATTAATTAGGCCTACACACAACCTGGTAGGCCTCTCCTTCTTCTTCTTCCTCTGGATAGTCTTCAAAAGGGTCTTTCAGCCTATCACGAAGAAGGCCACCTCGACTCAATAGGTGAGGCTTCCAGGGTGTGTTCCATTACCAAGAAGCTTGTATAGCGCTCGCCAAGTGGCTTAAGCACTCCATGATGAAACAGTTGATAAGGAACGCCTGGCTTGGCGAGCACCCGTGTTGACTGTTGATGTGATATTATCGGTAGAAAACGTAGTTTTAATTTAACGTCGTGTTTGAAACTTCACAAGAGCTAACCGATGACAAATCTGTTTATAAAAAGGCTTCAGCTGTTAGGGAGAAGGGAGCACGGTGGGTTCGCTTCGGCTGTCAAGCTATGTATACTTGGGTGAACCCTGGACACAGCCTTGGAGATATGGCATTATGCCGGATTTACACAATAATAGTTCTGTTGTCGCCCTTTAATGAAAACCAGACACACATTCCCATACTATACCAGCAGGGTCCGCTGTGTTGCATTGAACATTAATAAGATAAGTGACCCGCTCACTAATCAAAGATCCAATGAAGTTAAACAAGTCAGAGATGAAGCCATGTAACCATAACAATGCCCAATTTTTCTCTTTTTTACATCAATTCTGCAATCTCCCATATAAAACACAATATTAGTTTGTGTGTTTGTACAGATGTCTGTTCCCCTTTATAAAGGTAGGTTTTAAAGGCCAATCTTTCAACACGAATGTGTGTTCACTACGGTCTATTTCTGAGGATAAAACAAACTCGAAAAACATTTTCTATAGAAGGGTAATTATGTCTCTTCTATTGGAACTGTAGACGGTGGCTTGCAATCCGAGCCTCAACGGCGGTGTACAGAAGCGGTTTTTTTAAATAACAATAAAATCCAAGGCGCATGGAGGTGAAATTCGCTGCACATGATGTGCAAAGTTCACAGAGTAAAACAGATATTCATTTACATCTGTAGTATGTCTCATAAATAAAGAAGATATTTAAGCACATCTGACACTAGGCCGAGGCTTCAGACTTTGGCACGCTCACGTAGCTGCACGATCGAATAAACTGTTCCAGTCCGTCATTTTTGATGGGCTTTTTCCTCATTGATGAATAAAATGGGATAGTTTAATTGGTGAAGTTACAGAAACTCTAATGGTGCAATGACAAGCTTTTGGGTGGGTTATTCCTTACACTTGCATGCACTAGCACGAGATATATAGTCTCAACAAAATAGAGAAAACTACTATAACGCACTCGTTAGAGGCAGGGGTGGATTAAACAGTCTAATTACCACACAAACCATGCACGCACAGATATGAAACATATTGTTACGGTTTCCCGCCGCCCTTCCTACCCTTACCAAGGGGAGATTAAGCCCCTTGTTCTTTCTGGGCCGGCGTAACCGAGGCTTGAAACGCTCCTTCCGGGCAAACGCAAGGTAGGGTTTCGGGACCAAGTCTCGCACGTACTAAATACCTGCGCTGCCACGGAAGCGGGGAAGCAAGCCTCGCACGAGCCACGTGTAATTTCAGTACACCGAGCGGATTGCGTACCACGTGGTCCGTGCAGTTTTCCTGTATTTGAACCTGATTCGTGCGGTTCTATATGTACCACGCTTAGTCAATGATGGAAAACACGAGACGGTCGAATAAAGGAATAACAGGATTTAATTACTATTATTTACACAAGTATGTACAATTTGGGAGAAAGCAGACACAGAGCAGAACTTAATCAGTCTTATGCTTAATTCACAGACACGGGCCCGGTCACACTCACAAAAGGGGAATTGCAGGTAGAATGGTGTCCACGCGCTGCCATGGTCGTCCAGGATCGGCGGCCCGGCGTGCTCTCCACGGTCCCAGCACGTCCTGCGAAGATGGCAAGCAGGTGGTGGGAAGGATCCTCGCAGCGCGTCTCTCGAACAAAAGGCAGCAGATGAGGCAGGAAGGCGGAAAGGAATGTATGCGTCTCTCGGCGGCTTTCCACAGCGCGTCGAGTTACCAGCGTGTTTTCACTCACGTAACCCAATGCAATAGAGGCTCAGCCTCAAGCTCAACCGAGCATCACTTTAATACGAGCGCTTATACTTGGTTCATGCGTGTCTTTCTCCGATCTCGTAACTCTCATCAATACGCGCCTCTCCAATAGCGCATAACTCACCGAACTCGCCGCACTCAACTGCTCGTAACTCAATGCTCTGCTACCGAACCGCTGCTCTTCTCAACTGCCCATGGGGGCTTTGTGCAACGGGTTATATGGACACACCCTGAGCCCTCTCAAACGTTCCAACTAAGCCCTGTGATGCATTGCCGCAGCCACTCCCTTTGAGCCCTGATTGGCGGCTTGGGCTTACCGTCAGCTTCTTCGCCGCCCTCATTCGGTCCCGACTCGACCTACCAGGCCTGCCTCGTGTTAATTCGCGCCAAAAAGCCAAAGGCAGCACAAGGAGGCGTAAGGCAATGGAGGCAATGGAGCGGCATAAGGCAATGGAGGACCTACTCTCATTATTCTACTCAACGCAAGACTAACACAGGAAAAGGACTATTCTCACACATACTATGAAATAACTGAACTATCGCGAGGCTACTTGTTGTTTGTGTGACTAAACTATGAGGGGGAAATTTAACCTTTATTGTACAAAACTCAAAACCGCAACAATATCATTCCTATTAGCAGAGCAGTTAAGAGGAAGCATCGTTCATTTTTTCAGGAAAGCACCAAATTTGGCACAGATGTAGTATGGACCTAAACAATTGTTTTCCTGAGGGGCGCCCAAAAATTCAGAACCCCTGGTGGCCGCCATATTGAATTTCAACATGACCACCCTCTGTGACCTATTTCCCTCAATAACTTCTATACTATGAGTGGTCTTGGTCTTGTATTGTGGTCTTGGCAATAGCACACTACTTTACCTACCAGTCACATGGTGTGGAGGAACTCTGGATTGCCATTGGCACTGGTAAAAGCTACCGCTACCTTGCCATCCATAAAATTGCCACCGGCCTTGACCGCAGGAAGTCCGAGTCTTTGCCATTATTTCATGCCTTCACTGGCTGCGACAGAGTGTCATTTTTTGCCCAAATTGGGAAAAAGACAGCCTGGAAGGCTTGGGAGGCATACCCCAGCATCACGCAGACCTTTCATGCTCTCGCTTATAGGCCATCTGTGGACGCTATTACTATGGAACTACAGAGCATAGAAAGATATGTTGCCATCCTCTATGACCGGACTACCGAGATAAAGACAGTGAATGACATGTGCCGACACTTGTTCACGAAGAAGGCAAGAACAATTGATCACATTCCCCCAACAGCAGATGCCTTCGAACAACACCCAAAACGTGCATGTTTTCAGGCTGGACACGTATGGAGTCAGGCACTTGTGCCCTACCCAGAACTTCCATCACCAGCTGATTGGGGCTGGATGAAAACAGGGACCTCTTGGACACCAATTTGGACCACAATACCACTGATACAGGAGGCATGTTCAGAGCTTACAAGCTGCCATTGTAAGTCGGCCTGTAAAGGCAACTGTAAATGCTCCAGGGCAAATCTGCCCTGCACATCACTGTGTGACTGCGATGGACAGTGCTTGTCATACTACGTGTCTGTGCGAGAGCCTCCACCTTTCAAGTGCCCACAATATTTTAAGTTAAAACTGCAACTGTGTAACTTTGATTAATTAATACCATTCCATTGTTATCTGAGACCAATAAAACAATGTGTATCACTTGGAATTGAAATTCTACCTAAAATACTATGAGAGATTCAAGGAAAATGGAAACACCATGGCGGCCATCTTGAAATTAAAGATGATGGATGCCAATCTTTATGCAATTGATCCCATTGGATTCAGAGACCATGAAAAGATGGGGTAAGGCACGGGAACTGTGGTGTTATCGCTCATAGTATAGAGGTTATTGAGGGAAATAGGTCACAGAGGGCGGTCATGTTGAAATTCAATATGGCGACCACCAGGGGTTCTGAATTTTTTGGCGCCCCTCAGGAAAACAATTGTATAGGTCCATACTACATCTGTGCCAAATTTGGTGCTTTCCTGAAAAAATGAACGATACGCCCTATTTTTCGGTCTTAACTGCCTAAGTATATTCTAAATGCAATACAACACACTCACAAATGATGAGTGAGTCAGGACGGAGCACGCAGAGTGACTATAAACTACTTCATTAATTATATCTATATATATAAAACACAGTTTGTGTGTGTGTGTGTAATGTTACCGATAGACTCCTAAACGGAGAGGCTTACGTGCTTGATATTTGACATAGACATGGCCATTGAGCGTGGGACGAACATGGCCGAACTCAAAATATTTGACGATCCATATTTTTTATTCATATTTACCTCAGCGCATTTCAGCGAAGTACCCGCGAATCTCAGCTGGTTCCAGAGCAGCTCGCTGATTCGCTCAGAGCGATCACGTGATGTTCCATTCCCGCCGCCAGACTGATTCGCTCAGAGCGATCACGTGATATTCCATCCCGTCACACGTCACTTCACCTTTTATGCGATCGTGTTTTGTATCGATTTTGTGCGATATGAATTAAATGTCTTTGAAACAGCTGTGAAACGTCTTTCCACAACCCTTCCGTAACCGATTGGAGCGGTTTCTTGCCGCACAAAACGAGATCCGCGACGCGAGTTGGTCGAGTCGTGCTGACCAAGATGGCGACACGGCGGCTTCACTTTTCACGGAGTATGAGCGTTCTATATATTTTCAATTCAGTGCGCCCGTGATTTGTGGCATAGACATGACCATTGGGCCTTCACGGTGTAATTTGTGCGAGGCTTTTGTCCGATTGAGCTTGAGTCGAGAGGGCGAATGTACGGGTTGGGAATGTAGGGTCTCCCTTCCCTCGCCCGGCAACGCCGGTACTGGAGGACGTCACAGGATCGGTGAGTCTCCAAAATCCGCTTCGTGCTGTTGCGAATATGCAGGACTATGTCCGATTGTTGTGCTGCTCTCCGACCATGAGAACTGCAACGTCATTGTTGACTGGCCATCCCCTTCCCTCCCCCTTCCCCCTCCCCCCTCCATCCCCCCCTCCCTTCCCCCTCCACCCTACCCCCTCCCCCTCTCCCCTTCTCCCCTCCCCCCTCCCCTTCTCCCCTCCCCCTCCCTTTTCCCCCTCCCCCTCCCTTTTCCCCCTCCCCCTCCCTTTTCCCCCTCCCCCTCCCTTTTCCCCCTCCCCCTCCCTTTTCCCCCTCCCCCTCCCTTTTCCCCCTCCCCCTCCCTTTTCCCCCTCCCCCTCCCTTTTCCCCTTCCCCCTCCCTTTTCCCCCTCCCCCTCCCCTCCCCCTTCCCCCCTCCCCCTCCCCTCCCCCTTCCCCCTCCCCCTCCCCTCCCCCTCCCCCTCCCCTCCCCCTTCCCCCTCCCCCTCCCCTCCCCCTTCCCCCTCCCCCTCCCCTCCCCCTTCCCCCTCCCCCTCCCCCTCCCTCCCCCTCCCCCCTCCCACCCCTCCCCCTCCCCCCTCCCACCCCTCTCCTCTCCCATCCCTCCCCCTCCTCCTCCCCCCTCTCCTCCCCCCTCTCCTCCCCCCCTCCCCCTCCCCCTCCCCCCTCTTCTCCCTCCCCCCTCTTCTCCCTCACGTTTATACACGGAATGCCAGGTACTTCCCCCCCCCTCTTCTCCCCTCCCTCCCCTCTCCTCCCCTCCCCCCGTTCCCCTCCCCACCTCTTCCCCCTCCCCTCCCCTCCCCCGCCCGGCAATGCCGGGTACTTCTGCTAGTCAATACATAATTTACTAGAACGGCACTCAGTAGAGAGCATACCTCCACCTGGTTGACCATATCACTCAATGGTGAAGAATCATTTTAAAATTTTTACTGGCTGGATCCGGATCTTCACCAAATTTGAATCGATTCTTCCTTGTCACACAAACAAACTGTCCAAGTTTCGTCCAAATTCATCCATAACTTTTTGAGATATCCCGCTATGTATAGTTTTGGCCCTATCTCCCAATGGTGAAGAATCACTTTTAAAAAAAAAATTCTCATATCCGAATCCATATTCAGATCTTCACCAAAATCGAATCGAATCGTCCTTGTCAGACACCCAACCGGTCCACCATGTTTCATCAAAATCCGTCCACAACTTTTTTAGATATCCTGCTATGTATCGTTTTTGGTCCCATCTCCCAATGGTGAAGATTCACTTCAGAAATTAATTGTACCTGGATCCGGATCTTCACCAAAATCTAATCAATTTGTCCTTGTTACACACCCAACTTTTGAACCAAGATTCATCCAAATTCGTCGATAACATTTTGAGATATTGTGTTCACAGACAGACAAGCAAAAACAACGAGGACGGCACTAGATAGAGTGGATACCTCCGCCAAGCTGAACAGTTTACGTTTTGCATCCCACTGATAGGTCAGACCTGGATCTGGATCTGGACCTGATCTAAAATCTAATCGGCTTATTCTTGTCACTTATCCAACTCATCCACCAAGTTTTATCGAATCCATCCACAACGATTTGAAATATCATGCTATATATCGGTTTTACCCTTTAAGGCTGGTGTTGGCTTAGCGGTTAGGGTGTTGGCTTAGCGGTTAGGGTGTTGGCTTAGCGGTTAGGGTGTTGGGTTAGCGGTTAGGGTGTGGGCTTAGCAGTTAGGGTGTTGGCTTAGCGGTTAGGGTGTTGGCTTAGCGGTTAGGGTGTTGGCTTAGCGGTTAGGGTGTTGGCTTAGCGGTTAGGGTGTTGGCTTAGCGGTTAGGGTGTTGGCTTAGCAGTTAGAGTATTGGCTTAGCTGCTAGGGTGTTGGCTTAGCAGTTAGGGTATTGGCTTAGCGGTTAGAGTATTGGCTTAGCTGCTAGGGTGTTGGCTTAGCGGTTAGGGTGTTGGCTTAGCGGTTAGGGTGTTGGCTTAGCGGTTAGGGTGTTGGCTTAGCGGTTAGGGTGTGGACTTAGCGGTTAGGGTGTTGGCTTAGCGGTTATGGTGTTGGCTTAGCGGTTAGGGTGTTGGCTTAGCGGTTAGGGTGTTGGCTTAGCGGTTAGGGTGTTGGCTTAGCGGTTAGGGTGTTGGCTTAGCGGTTAGGGTATTGGCTCAGCGGTTAGGGTATTGGCTTAGCGGTTAGGGTGTTGGCTTAGCGGTTAGGGTGTTGGCTTAGCGGTTAGGGTGTTGGCTTAGCGGTTAGGGTGTTGGCTTAGCGGTTAGGGTATTGGCTTAGCGGTTAGGGTATTGGCTCAGCAGTTAGGGGATTGGCTTAGCGGTTGGGTGTTGGCTTAGCGGTTAGGGTGTTGGCTTAGCGGTTAGGGTGTTGGCTTAGCGGTTAGGGTGTTGGCTTAGCGGTTAGGGTGTTGGCTTAGCGGTTAGGGTGTTGGCTTAGCGGTTAGGGTGTTGGCTTAGCGGTTAGGTTGTTGGCTTAGCGGTTGGGGTGTTGGCTTAGCGGTTAGGGTGTTGGCTTAGCGGTTAGGGTGTTGGCTTAGCGGTTAGGGTGTTGGCTTAGCAGTTAGGGTGTTGGCTTAGCGGTTAGGGTGTTGGCTTAGCGGTTAGGGTGTTGGCTTAGCGGTTAGGGTGTTGGCTTAGAGGTTAGGGTGTTGGCTTAGCAGTTAGGTTATTGGCTTAGCGGTTAGGGTGTTGGCTTAGCGGTTAGGGTGCTGGCTTGGAGGTTAGGGTATTGGCTTAGCGGTTAGGGTGTTGGCTTCGAGGTTAGGGTATTGGCTTAGCGGTTAGGGTATTGGCTTAGCGGTTAGGGTATTGGCTTAGCGGTTAGGGTATTGGCTTAGCGGTTAGGGTATTGGCTTAGCGGTTAGGGTATTGGCTTAGCGGTTAGGGTGTTGACTTAGCGGTTAAGGTAATTGCTTCAAAAAGGGGACCACGGTGCCCAAAAAAGTGCCAACCACTGCTCTGTGGGGAAAAATAGCCTCCAAAGGCGGTTCATTATATCGGTTTTACCCTTTCCCTCAAAGGTGAAGAATCACTTTCAATAAATTATCGTATCTGGATACGGATCTTCACTGAAATCTCACGAATTTGTCATTTTTAGACTCCCATCCTGCATCCACTAAATTTCGTCCAAATCCTTGCATAACTTTGAGATATCCTGCTCACAGACAAACGGACAAACAAACAGATAGGTGTGGAAACATAACCTCCGTCCACCTTCGATGGCGGAGGTAATGATGACAGAGGTTTTCTTCCACAATGTTGCAAGATTCCCGGAAGTCCTCAACAAAGACCTTCATAATGACACGGGTTTTATATATGGTCCCTGGTCGAGTCGTTCAAGAGAAAATAGTCGGAAATAATAGTGTTGCGGTTTTGAGAAACGACACTTGTAAATAAATATAACATCAACAACAACAACAACATGCATTTTAAAGGCCATTTTCCCCGCTAGAGCGGGGGTTAGCCCGTTGACAGGACTGTAAATAAATATAACATCATTAAAGGTTAAAGGTAGCACCCCATAGATAGGCCACAAGCAACACGTAGGTCACCATCGGACATCAGTTATTTCATAATATGTGTTAGATAAGGCCATTCCCCATAGTCGATCTGCGTTGCGTCAATCAAATAAGAAGTAGGCCCTTTCGTCCATTTTGCAGCCTCCCTCCAAGCGACGCCATTAAGCACGCTCCCCAGTCTGTGCCCCATGGCCCCTCCCAATTTGGTACGCTCCTTGGCCAGCAGCAGCAGCCTTCGCTGCCCTTGAGCTTGCTCAACACCACCATAAGCCACGAGGTGAGGCCCGGAAAAAGGGGGCGGAGCGCCAGGGAGAAGGTGTGGCCACGTCACCCAGCCGTCAGGGCGGGGCCGGTAAGCAATAACCAGCCAACCAGGGCTGGAGTGACATCGCCTGACAAGCGTGGGTTTTTGGGGTTCGCTGGCTGACTTATAAAAGCTGGCGCACAAAGCCCGTTGACAGGACTGTGCGGAGAGAACTCACTGGCGCTGATTAGAGAGGACTGCTGCGATTTGAAGGGCTTGAGAGGACTGTCCAGCACTGATCGTTGTGGAAAGCGCTGAGGACTGTCGTGATTACAGAGGGCTCGCTGGCATTGGGATTCCAAAGCAGGACATTGGGGAGGGGGCGTTTGGCGTGGGTCGTGCGCATATTACGTACGCGAATATACCAGCTTTCCCCCCAGTCATTACAATTGTCCGCCCGCGTTTCGCTATACGAAGAGCTGCCTGCCGGGTTTTTCATCGCCTGGACCGGAGCTGGACTGGAGCCTGGACGTGCTGGTGACCATCAACCTGTTCATCTGCAATCCGTGTGAGTGACTGTGTGTGAGACGGACCCGTTTGTCCAGGGAATAGAGTAAGACTGTCTAAGGCTGCCCTGTGTACTTTTCCTTCCTCTTTCTTTCATGTACATTTCTTTCGTTTCCTCTTCTTTCTTTGTACATAATTAATAAACCCATCTGTTCTTCCTATTTTCTTGGTTTCCTCTTAATTCGATTGCCCTAGTATTTTCTCAATTGGGTAAGCGTGGCACGATTCGGGACCGCTACAATCGGGTCTAATCACTTGTTAACAGCTCGGGTCGCGGATTGCTATCCGCTCGGCAATATTCCAACAATATCCGTGATTCGGGCGGGAGTTATTCCCTTGCTTTACGGTCGGTGGTAGTAATTAGGTAATAGGACTAAAAATCGACCAACAACCCTATTTACCACCGACCGGAAGGAACATTATAACTTCCAGGACTCGCGTCGGCCAGATCAAAGGACAAGGGGATTAACCCACCCCCCCCCCCCCCTTGATAAGGGGAGAGCCGACGTCGGAGATCCGTAACAATAGCAAGGACCTGCTTAACCTCCGTGGTAAATGCCCTGCTTGAGAGAATGCCACATCTTCTTACTATAATTCACCAAATGTCCATCCGTCTGTCTGTCTGTCCGTCCGTCCATTCCCAGGTACCGCAAAAACGGCTTAAGTGATCTCAACGAAATTTTCGGTGGGTAATCCTGGGACCCCCAGGAGTAAAACAGGCTGTATTGTTTTTCCAATTTCAGCTTTGGTCTCCAGCATTTTCAGGTTTGGACTCACTTTTTTGGGGTTTGGACTTTGGACTCCCGCCTAACGTTATTGTCCCGGGTACCGCAAAAACGGCTGCACCGATCACAACGATACACCTCCATGCCCGTGGGATTCCCACGGGTGACCCCACTAGAAACACCAACAGAAGAAAAAGGCAAAGAGTTTGAGAACGGGAAGCGAAGGAGTTAAGGACGAAGAGGAGATAAGGAGTGGACACACCCTCTTGAGCTGCCACGCTCTGTTCAAGTGGTGCGTATCATTTAAAAACCGACATACCCAGAGAAGGAGGAATCAGGGGTTGAGGGAGGGTGGTTTCTGGATGCAAACCTGGGAAGATTCAGTGACCCATCCACAGTAAGTCCTTGCTTCAGCCTGATGTTGGCTTTACAGTTAAGGTGGCTAGCTTGAGACCTTAGGGTCCTGAGTTCAAGCCCCTGTCATGCTGTTGAATTTACATCAGGTGGGTTGACTCAGCCTGTCATCCTATCTGAGGCCGGCAAAATGAGTATCAACGTACTGGTGATTGGGGATGTTGCATCAGAGGCACAGACGCATCCCCAGAAAATGATGCAGCCAAGCAGCCACTGGCTGCATATGAACCACCACCAGTCCTCGCTTAACATCGTCCCAGTTAACACTGCTTCGTTATTAAGTCGCTGACCGATTGGAGAATACACTCATTTAAAGTCGTAAACTGTTCCGTTTTAAAGTCCTTTACCTTTAATTTAGTATCAAACTCATGGTTTTCCACGTTTTAATAAAGCTACTGTATAAACCATACTGTGAATACCGGTGTATAAGCTGTACCATAAATACCGTTGTAACATGAAATAGGCAAGCCCACCCAGAGTACGTACAGTATCGGCCTTGTATGCACCAAGCTGTGCGTTGACAACATCGGTGGGTCCTAGGCCGAAGTTACTCGGGTGTGCATGAATGGTGTGTGGAGGAAGTTGTGACCTGAAGGTGTCAATGACTAGAAAGGATTTGAAGATGTTGTACCCGCTATGAAGAAAGGCATCCTCGGCATGGCCAATGAAGCAGATTTTGATGAGGTGGAAGAAGCTGACGTTACACAACTTCCGCAACCACACACACAAGAGATAACCGATGAATATCTGAAGCATCTCGAGATGATGAGTAAAAAGCAACTAGATAATGATGATATTCAACTGTTTGTTTAATATTCTTATAAAATTATACTCGATATGTAAATATTGCCTTTTGTCTAACGGTAATTTTTTCCCCTGGAACCTTACCCCCCCCCCCCCCCACCTTATTTACATTAATTCTTATGGAGAAATAGAATTCGCGTAAAGTCGTTTCAGTTAAAGACGTATTTTTCAAGAATGTTTATTCGTTTATTCGTTCTTAGTTGTTCGTTCGTTCATTCTTCGACCATGCTGTTTGTGATCACGTTGTTAAAAAATGTCTCATCTGAACCCTGAAGACCTGTATTCTGTCATATTCTATAACACCTTTTTCTTCTTCTCCTATAAAAGGATGCTTTCGACTTGCTCACCAAATCCATTCATTCCAAAAAAAAATTCCATCTCTTATAGTGCATCTTTCATTCATTCCCTAAACTCTCCAGCACTCCATCCTCCCTCCAGCGTCCTCAAACGTATTTTTGACTCGAATGTCTCAAGAAACTCATTTTGCAATAAATGTTCGTTTCCCATTAATCGTACATTTTTCAAAATCCCATCACCCCAAAATCCCATTTCCCATCACCCCTCCCCTCTAAATCTACCCCCTTGCCCATCCCCTCCAAATCATCCCCATCACCCATCTCTTTCAAATCTTCCCCCTTGCCCCTCCCCTCCAAATCTTCCCAATCACCCATTCCTTTCAAATCTCCCCCCACACCCCTCCCCTCCGAGACTCTCCCTCACTCCTCCCCTCCTAGACTCCCCTCTCACCCCTCCCCCTCAAAGCGTCCTCCCCGCTTCTTCCCCCTTCCAACTTTCACCTTCATCTCCCTCAACCTTCTGCCTCGCTCTTCCCCCTCGTCAAATAACACCTCACTGCACCTCTCCCAATCACCATCAAACCTCACTTTCACTCACTCACCGCAGGCAGGTAGGTGGTCTTTCTGTCTTCTACCGACTCCTCTCCGGCCTTGCACCCCCAGCTCTCTCTGTGCTCTGTCCCCCAAATATTCCTACAGGTCGCACAAGATCTGCCAGCAACCCTCTGATGGTTAAACTGCCGAAATCTCGGCTCTCTGCTCACCTTCACTCTTTCATTCCTCTTTTCTCCCGCCTCTGGAACAAACTCCCTCACTCCCTTCAATCCCACTCCTCCCTCCAGGTCTTTAAAACAGCTGTTCACCACCATCTCTTATCTTCCCCCATCCAAAACCTTGATCTTTTCTACCCCCGCTAATTCACCCCAGATCCACCTTGTTTGAAATTCCAACTTCTTTCCTGGAAGTCCTGGCAGTGTCCATATGTTTTATACCTCTCCCACCGCCCCCTTCCCATGCCCCCCCCCCCAAAGCCCTCGCCCTCTCTCAGATCTCTCGATGTCTCCATGTCTCTCGGTCCCTGCTCTCAAATGTTGTGTTTGTGTCCTTCCCCCTCTCTCCCCATCTTGTCTACCGCTCCCGATGTTATATGTTTTATGTGTCGGTTTGTCTTTCTGTGTGATTAATGTTCGCTCTTTCACGAGCCTCGATCTTGTATACAAAAAAAACAAAAAAACAAACAAAAAAAAACAACCTTTTGTCTGCCCCATCCTTCCCTTTCTCCGAGCTATTCTGTAATCTCTGACACACCTTCAACAGCTCTCCCTACCTCTTCCTCCTCTTCCACATCTTACCCTACCGCTCCCCCCCCCCTGTTCTGTATCCGATGCTCCCCCTTCCTCTTCCTTAACAGTATGGACCTCAAACATCCGGGGCCTTCGCTCAAACATGTCTGATCTCTCCATACAGGTTGCTTCTGACAAACCAGACGTGATCTGCTTAACAGAAACTTTCCTCCTTCACGATGTCTCTGATTCCTTGGTATCTCTCCCAGGTTACTCCCTACTCCGGTATGATAGACCTGAGCCTCGTCCTGGAGGTGGGGTTGCTATCTTTATAAAAAACTCTCTCTTCCTCACTCGCCCTGCACTGCCCTCTCTCCACCTCACCCCCAGGAATACCTTTGGCTACGGCTTCCCCTTCGCTCCCACCTTTTGTTCATATGTGTGTTGTACCGTCCACCAAACAGTGATGACTCCATCTACATCTCGCTGTCTGAGAATATGGACCAACTTCTATCTACCCATCCCAACTCTCTCTTCCTCATATGTGGTGATTTCAACTGTCACCATGCCAGTTGGCTGGGTGTGGGTACCTCTCTCACCAGCCATGGCTCTTCAGCAAAGGACTTCTGTGACTCACTGGGACTGACACAAACTGTCAATTTCCCGACCCGGATTTCAGTCAACGGAGCATCTTCTCTTCTGGACTTGGTTATGACTAACTTCCCTGAAAATGTCTGCTGCTCTTCTTCTGCTCCAATCGGCTCTTCTGATCATGTGCTTGTTAAAGTGGACATCTCTCTGACCATTCTCAGAGAGCCTCCTCAGCGTCGACGAGTCTGGCATTTCACTCAGGCCAACTGGCACGGTCTTCAAGCAGCCATCAATCATCTGGACTGGTCTCCCATCTCTACTGCCTCTGACATAAATTCTTCCTGGGAATTCTTCCAAAGCAAACTGCTCTCTCTCATGCACAGATTTATCCCATCTCGTCTTCTGTTGTCATACCCTTCCTCCCGTCCATGGTACACGGAATCTTGTGGTGAGGCTATTGCCCAGAAACAACTTGCTTTCGTCTCCTGGAAAGCAAATCCAACGGAAGGAAATCTCATTTCCTTTCACAAAGCCCGAAACAAGTGTGTGTCCACGCTCAGGAGAGCCAGGAAACAATATCTCTCCGTTCTCAGGACCGAACTCTCTTATCTGTCTCCCTCTTCCAAATCCTGGTGGCGTCTGGTCAAATCTGTTTCTGGTGTTTGTTCCCCCTCCATCCCCTCCCTCACCTCAAACGGCTACACAGCTGACTCCGCACGTGAAAAAGCTGAATGCCTCAACTCTGTGTTTGCCTCTAAATCTTGTGTCCCAAACCCATCCCTCTCTGTACCCACCATACCCAGTCGTACCCTGCTGCTCCTGGACTCCGTGTCCTTTCCTCCTGACAAAGTGGAAAAGTTTCTGTCAACCCTCGACTCTGATTCTGCAACTGGACCCGACGGCATCAGCCCACGGGTCCTAAAATCCTGCTCTGCTGCTCTATCTCACCCTCTCTCTGTTCTCTTCACCCTCTCTTTTACTCAAGGTCAACTGCCATCTGCTTGGAAATCAGCCAACATCACCGCTTTGCACAAAAAAGGTGCAAAAACAGATCCTAGCAACTACAGACCAATCAGCCTTCTCCCAATTATCAGCAAAGTCATGGAATCCATCATTGCTTCGGATATGAAATCTTTCCTCTTCTCCAATGGCTTGATCTCTGATCATCAATTTGGTTTCAGACCTGGACACTCTACTCTGGACATGCTGCTTCTGCTGTCTCAACAATGGATGGAGGTCCTCAATGCCAAACAGGAAATTAGAGCTGTCTGCCTCGACATATCACGTGCCTTCGATACGGTCTGGCACCCCGCTCTGCTCACCAAACTCTCCTCCTTTGGTATCCATGGAAATCTCCACGCATGGCTGGCGGACTTCCTCTCTAGTCGTCGTCAACGTGTGGCCCTGAATGGGTTTCTCTCATCTCCTCTTCCTGTTCAGGCTGGAGTTCCCCAAGGCAGTGTTCTGGGCCCCGTGCTTTTTCTGGTCTTCATCAATGATCTCTCTGACTCTCTCGAAAATCCTCTCTATCTCTTTGCTGATGACTCCACTCTCTGCCGCTCCATTCCTCTTCCCTCAGATCGGCAGTCTGCTGCCTCCTCACTCTCTGAAGACCTGGACAAAATCACAGACTGGTCAAACAAGTGGAACATGTCTTTCAATCCTGACAAATCTCACACTCTTACTATGTCTCTCCGAAAAGATCGACTGGACAACCCTCCCATCTACTTTCTCAACAATCCTCTCCAAGAAGTTCTGTCGCTCAAGATTTTGGGTCTCACTATCTGCCATGATCTTTCTTGGGAAAACCACATTTCCAAGCTGGCCTCCAAAGCCAGTCGCCGACTGGGCGTCCTCCGTCGTGCGAAGTCCTTCCTCGGCACACCTGAGCTCCTCACCACATACAAGGCTTTCATCCGCAGCTCAATGGAATACTGTTCTCCCCTATGGGCCGGTGCTCCTGCCTCACACCTAGCTCGGCTTCACGCTGTTGAAACCAAAGCTTTCAGAATTATTGGAATCTCCCGCGATGAAGCTATCTCTGAGGGCCTTTCACTCACTCACCGCAGGCAGGTAGGTGGTCTTTCTGTCTTCTACCGACTCCTCTCCGGCCTTGCACCCCCAGCTCTCTCTGTGCTCTGTCCCCCAAATATTCCTACAGGTCGCACAAGATCTGCCAGCAACCCTCTGATGGTTAAACTGCCGAAATCTCGGCTCTCTGCTCACCTTCACTCTTTCATTCCTCTTTTCTCCCGCCTCTGGAACAAACTCCCTCACTCCCTTCAATCCCACTCCTCCCTCCAGGTCTTTAAAACAGCTGTTCACCACCATCTCTTATCTTCCCCCATCCAAAACCTTGATCTTTTCTACCCCCGCTAATTCACCCCAGATCCACCTTGTTTGAAATTCCAACTTCTTTCCTGGAAGTCCTGGCAGTGTCCATATGTTTTATACCTCTCCCACCGCCCCCTTCCCATGCCCCCCCCCCCCAAAGCCCTCGCCCTCTCTCAGATCTCTCGATGTCTCCATGTCTCTCGGTCCCTGCTCTCAAATGTTGTGTTTGTGTCCTTCCCCCTCTCTCCCCATCTTGTCTACCGCTCCCGATGTTATATGTTTTATGTGTCGGTTTGTCTTTCTGTGTGATTAATGTTCGCTCTTTCACGAGCCTCGATCTTGTATACAAAAAAAAAAAAAAAAAAAAAAAAATGTAACGACAACGTTAAGTGAGGACAGGCTGTGTTTCCTGACCATGATGCATCAACTTTAACTCGCTGTGCGTTGGTCTGTGGAGATTCTTGTATCATGCCCTGTGAAGTATTCTTCACTGAACTCCCTTTATTCATGAAACCTACCTGTCGGACATTGCACTGCTGTTATCTCGGCACTGATTTCAAAGCTGCGCCTTGTATACCCTCCTTGGTATCATTTCGGGTAATTTACGTGCCATTTTCGAGAAGGCACTAGTCTAGTTGACTGGTGCATACTCTCGGAGCTTATTCGTCCCTCCATCCTCTCCTATCCTTCAAATAACACATTGTCCTTTACAGCGTATAATTTAGGGTTATCAAAGTCCACGACCACCCCACACCACCCCACACCTCCACCATCCATGCACAACCCCCCATCAACTGTCACCTTATATAGCTAGCAATACCCACGACCACCCACACCTCCCCTCCACCATCCCCGCACAACCCCCCATCAACTGTCCCCTTATAGAGCTAACAATACCCACGACCACCCACACCTCCCCTCCACCATCCCCACATAATCCCCCTCCACCATCCCCACACAATCCCCCATCAACTGTCACCTTATAGAGCTAACAATACCCACGACCACCCACACCTCCCCTCCACCATCCCCACACAATCCCCCTCCACCATCCCCGCACAACCCCCCATCAACTGTCACCTTATAGAGCTAACAATACCCACGACCACCCACACCTCCCCTCCACCATCCCCGCACAACCCCCCCATCAACTGTCACCTTATATAGCTTACAATACCTACGACCACCCCACAGCTCCCCCATGGCACCACTCCCCCCTCCACTGGCGCGGGCCATCGACACAACATGACCACAGACACAAATGACGTCTTGGTAAAGTATGAAACTAGACGATCCTGTAACATACAGGAAACCAGGTCAGCCTGTGAAGGTGGGACAAAGCATTCATCGCCCATTTGGTCGGCAGTGTCCGAGTGTGCCTGGGCAGTGTACGTGCTTAGTCGTGCCGTGTACGTGCTAATTTGTGCCATGTACGTGCTGAGTCTGTTCCGAGTTGAGTCCATGCCGTATTTCTTCTGGAGTATTAATATAACTGATTTCTCAATTAAATGGAAAAACAAAACCTACCAATCTGTAGTGAACATGCGACCTGTATTTTCATCTTCACCAACGCCATCTTCGTCTAAATCGCTCGCACAAGGCTCAAAACAATACGGCTCCACAATTCCCCCGAAAGCATTTCCATCATTAATTTTGTCTCCAATTTCTTCACAATACCACTGCTCAGTTTAAACATGCTGAGTTCCTTTCAAATTAGACTGTGATTAATGATTTTCAATGGTTTTCAGGAAAACAATTTTTGCGTTTGGGTTCCCCTTTAGGGATAACCATTGGAAACGTCTGGGATCCGGGGTAAAGCGTGCTGATCAGGTTTCTATTTCCTTCCTGTGGCCCCATCCCCATTATTTATTTAACATGCGCCTTCTAAAGCGAGTTTCATTGCGTTTTGACCCGGGGGATCGCCCTCCAGCGAAATTAAATTCCCCTTAAAACCACACTGGAGAAAAATAGCTGAAACCACCATGAGGTTAAATAAATAAAGCCTCGATATTTGACACAGGAAACTATCCTGAATCCTGATGGACAATATTTCAAAGCTTAGTAACAATTGAGATGTACAGTAATGGAACACACCCCAGCACATGTGCGAGACCAAGCTTGCTTCGCAAGCCCCTAACACCACCTCTGGATTTAGAAACAAGGCCGGGGCAATGCCCAAATGTACAGCGATATAGTGCCAGAGATCAGTGTACAGTGCACGACTTCTGATTGGCTGTCTAATTAATTACCCTACGCTCGCGAAGCCAAAAGAAGGATAAAGCGATCGGGTGCGTATGTACAGTCACGTGAAAAAGTAAGTAAAGTAAGTAAAAAAATTTACCCCATGTAAAGTTTTGACTTTTTCAACATATTTCAACATACAGCTATTTGATCTTCATTTCAACAATATTGAGAGATAAAGGTGATATAATATAACAAATATCATGAAACATTTACATTTTGTAGTCCATTGTATAATTTAAATAAACATAAATGCAAATTTCGCATGTGGAAAAAGTAAGTACACACCTACATTTATCACTACTTCAAATAACTAAAATTAGAATCAGGTGCACCAGCTCAGGTGCAAATGATTAGAACATCGTTAGAGAGGATCTTGGAGGAACCTGTCTTATTTAAACCTCAGACATTTCGTTTGGTTTGCTCTTTGTTGTTGAAGTGTGCGGCGTCACCATGCCTCGATCAAAAGAGCTCTCTGAGGCCTTCAGAAAAAAGGTTATAGATGCCTACGAGTCTGGGAAGGGATTTAAAAATATCTCCAAACAATTTGAAATCAATCATTCGACTGTCCGGAAGATCATCTACAAGTGGAGAAGATTCCAAACAACTGCCAACTTGCTCAAGCCAGGCCGCCCCAGCAAGTTCAGCCCGAGAGCAGACCGCAAGATGCTGAAAGAAGTCTCTAAAAACCCCAGAATGTCATCACGGGACCTACGGGTAGCTCTTGCCACTGTTGATGTCAAAGTGCACGAGTCTACCATTAGAAAGAGGCTGCACAAATTTGATCTACATGGGAGGTGTGCCAGGAGGAAACCTTTGCTGTCCAGAAAGAAAATCAGGGCAAGACTAAAGTTTGCCAATGAACAGCTAGGCAAAGACCAGCACTTCTGGAACAATGTGCTCTGGACAGATGAGTCAAAGGTAGAGCTATTTGGCCACAGTATCAGAAGACATTTTTGGCGAAAACCAAAGACAGCATTTTACCACAAGAACCTGATACCAACTGTAAAGCATGGTGGTGGAAATATTATGGTTTGGGGTGGCTTTGCTGCATCAGGGCCTGGACAGCTCACCATCATAGAATCCACGATGAATTCTTCATTGCACCAGAGGGTGCTTGAGGATAATGTGAGGCCATCTGTCGGAAAGTTGAAGCGCAACCAAAAGTGGACCTTGCGACATGACAATGACACTAAACATACCAGTAAATCCACCAAGGAATGGCTGAAAAGAAATGGAGGGTTCTGGAATGGCCAAGTCAAAGCCCGGATCTAAATCCCATCGAGATGTTGTGGGTGGATTTGAAACGAGCTGTGCATGCAAGAAACCCCTCAAACATCGCACAGCTGAAAGAATTCTGCATGGAGGAGTGCGCAAAAATTTCTCCCAGTCGATGTCAGAGACTAGTAGACAGTTATAAGAAACGCCTACTTGAGGTTGTTGCTGCCAAAGGGGGCAATACCACCAATTAGAGCCAAGGGAGTACTTACTTTTTCCACATGCGAAATTTGCATTTGTGTTTATTTAAATTATACAATGGACTACAAAATGTAAATGTTTCATGATATTTGTTATATTATATCACCTTTATCTATCAATATTGTTTAAATGAAGATCAAATAGCTGTATGTTGAAATATGTTGAAAAAGTCAAAACTTTACATGGGGTGTACTTACTTTTTCACATGACTGTATGTATGCATTTTAAAATTCACTTTCTCGGCCACCGTTGGTCCGATTGACACAAAATTTTCACTGTAGTATGCGGCTACACATGTTGAATGTTTTTTTTAATGACAATTGTGACGTCATAGGTCACGTGCTACGGGTGCCATCCTGTTTACATTCATTTATTAATTTTCTCGGCAACCATTGGTGCGATTGATACAAAAATTTCCCCATAGTATTTTAATCGACACAAAATCATGACGTCATAGGTGACATGGTACGGGCATCATCTGGAAAAAAAAACAAAAACAAACCTTGGACCTCTATATATCTCCGAAACTGCTCCATGGAAAAAATTGCAACAAGGCTCATTGTAACGAACTCCGCATCGGGAATAAGTGTTGTTAACGATGACATCATTGGTGCCTTAATTATGACGGCATAATTCAACAAGTACAACGTTTGAAATTTGTTGACCATGATCTACGCAATAATGATATTGGAGAATGTAAATTAATGACGTCATCGGTTACATGTTCTGGCAGCCATATTGGATGAAAGAAAAAAAAAACTTATAAAACAGAAGAGTTGGCCCGCACCAAGTCGACTGCACGGGTTAAGTATTTTATTTATACCTAGTTTTAGGAGAGACTGTAATGACCCATTTGATCACGTGGTGCTGCTCTCATGATAACATGGTGCTGAGACTCCATCTGAGAGAAGATGTGCACTTCGGTTTTACATCATTTCATGACTACAATGAACTCGTCAATAGCTGAAGGTTGTGTAGAGCGAACAATTGTTTTGGAAAAAGCAATAAATGGTTATTATGTGAAGAAATGTTTCTTCAGCAAACAATAAAATTGTCCTAGTATTATTTTGCTGCAAGTTAGTGGGCAAGTGATTGAATAGCTGACGAGAGTGTTCTGTGATTACGAGTTGTGAGGTTGCTGGTATGAAAAGTGCTGAAATTTGATCTGTAGGTGTCGTGAGAAATAGTAATTTAAATGTGGATACTGATTTTTATGAAATTTGAGTCACCTGCAAATAATATACGGTCAGGCCACCAAAAATGCTGGTGGGACAAAAAAAATCTGTTTAGGTGGTCCAGTGGACCACAAAAAAAATATCTGTTTAGGTGGCCCGGCGGACCACAAAAATATCTGTTTAGGTGGCATGGAGGACCACAAAAATATCTTTCGGTGGCCCGGCGGACCACAAAAATATCTGTTTAGGTGGCCCGGCGGAATACACAAAAAAATATGTTTAGGTGGCCCGGCACACCACAAAAATATCTGTTTAGGTGGCCCGGCACACCACAAAAATATCTGTTTAGGTGGCCCGGCACACCACAAAAATATATGTTTAGGTGGCCCGGCAGACCACAACAAAATCTGTTTAGTTGGTCTGGCGGACCACAACAAAATCTGTTTAGGTGGTCTGGCGGACCACAAAAAAAATTAAGCGTGGCCCCTGAATGAGTCATTATTTCTGAAGCATATCTATTTCACGTTATAACTTATAACCAGTCAGGTACATATAGGTACATGCCACGAGACTCAAAATATTTGGGTAAACCCCTTTGCATTCCAGATCATAAGACGTCCCACTCTACGTCTATACCAAGAATCCAACCAGCAGAGATCATGAACTATGCTCTGTACAGAGTGTCGGTTCTGCTGAATTAATTAATTTGGCTAGGGTTAAAATCCTGGACGGGTCACCACTCCAACACCGGAAGTCAGGACAGGAATTTGAAATTTGTTCAGAGTGCTGGTGATGGCTCGCGTACTCTTCATGAAGGACACTGGGATCTTCAACGTCTACCAACGAATGCTGGCAGATGGGACGCCCGGCTTAACGTCCATCTGAGGGACGGCACCGCACACACATTGATTGATCACACTGTTTGTGAAACAACAGGATGCCAGTTTATACTGGTTTGGAATTCGACCCCAAGCTAGACAGCTTAGTAATACAATAATACATCTGGCTGTGTTCCCACAATACTTGTATAAGACTATGTTGTACACACCCGGACCAAGGGGGGTTAAAAATGCTTTGTGGTTAATATGGTACAATCATTACATGTGTGAACGTGCCCCTGTCAGAAGGTGGCAATGCATTAATGTAAGTGTCTCAACAGGTTTTGTCATAAAGCCAAATAGGTGAGAAGAAAAAAAAACATCTTATGCATGAAGGAAATTAAATTAGAAATATGGGGCAATGTGTGTAACAAAAAGTTTCATTTAAATTTCCATTGGCTTTCACCCACATTAACCTGTAAATACAGTATAACTGTCCATCTTTATGATGTTAGCCTGTGGTTGCACCATTTTAGCTTCAAGGTCTATCTAATAATCATAGATGACAGAATGACAGACCCATCATCAAAACCAAACAGATTCCGAAAAGAACTAGATGGTATTCATAGAATACTTACCCTGTGCAGTCACCTTGTTGCGAGCCAACTCTTCTGTTTTTGAACATTTTTTTTATTTGATCCAATATGACTGCAAGACCATGTGAGCAATGACATCATAAATTTATATTCTCTAATATAATTGTTGCATAGATCATGCTCAATGCATTTCAAACTTATCAGACTAAGCGTTGTCCCAGTCGAATTATGACGTCATAATTATGGCACCAATCACGTCATCGTTAACAACACCTATTCCCCATATGGAGTTCTTTACAATGAGCCATGTTTCAATTTTTTCCATGCAGCGGTTTTGGAGATATAGAGGTGCAACATTTTTCGGTTTTTCCAAGATGGCACCTGTACCACATGACCTATGATATCATGATTATCATTCAAATATTCCACATGAGGAGGCGCTCCTATGGTGAAAATTTCGTGCCCATCAGACCAACAGTTGCTGAGAAAAGAAATTTACAATGATTGGATGTGTTTTACTTGTCGAATTATGACGTCATAACGAAGGCACCGATGACATCGTCATTAACATATCTTATTCTCCAAGGGGAGTACTTGACATTGAGCCATGTTTCCATTTTTTCCATGGAGCGGTTGCGGAGATATAGAGGTGCAACTTTTTTCGATTTTTTCCATGATGGCGTCTGTACCACGTGACATATGACGTTATAATTATCATTTAAAAAATTCTACAGGAGGAGCTGCACATATTCTGAAAATTTCGTGTCCATCGGTCTAACAGTTGCAGAGGAATTTTTGTTTTATTCATACTGATCAGATCAAGTGTTGTACTTGTCGAATTATGACGTCATAATTAAGGCACCGATGACATCACCATCAACATATCTTATTCCCCATGGGGAGTACTTGACAATGAGCCATGCTTCTATTTATTCCATTGAGCGGTTTGGGAGATATAGAGGTGTAACGTTTTTCCAAGATGGCGTCCGTACCACATGATCTATGACGTCATAATTATGAATTAAAAAATTATACAGGCGGAGGCGCTTCTGTGGTAAAATTTCGTGACAATCGGACCAACGGTTGCCGAGAAAATGAATTTTTAAAAGGCAGACACGTACGGCACACGTACGCACCTGAATGCTTAACCCCGCTTTTCGCTTTGCGAGCGCAGGGAATGACATCGAAAAAGTACCGGATTGAGAGAACTTCCCAGAGCTGTTCAGTCAATGACATCGTGCAGGTCGGGCAAACTCGGTCGAAGAGTTAGCATAATACATCCAAGGAGGGGCTGTTCCAATGTGATGGAAGTCTGGATGACAACGGAACGCCCAGAACACAACTACCCTTAGGTGGCATCTATAATGGCTACGTGTACAAAGAATGTCTGTTGACATATCTCTCTGTTTAAGTGAATTGTTATACGTTTCACACAGGACGGAACTGCTTGTGCGATCGTGTAAAACTTAACAAAAAGAAGCTTTTATTGCAGTAAGTGAAGTTAGAATGCGACAGCGAAAGAATGTTGTAACCTGATGCTGAGGATGGGAAAAATAAACAATGGCTTCTCCTCTTAGTTTTGCCTATTAATCATACACAAGAGACAATATTGTCTTCATTGTGCCCTAATCTCCTTGTGATGTCGAGTGGAAGGCTTTGTATTGTCTTGCCTGTGAAAAATAAACCACAACTTTTTGTTGTTAAACATGATAAAAGGTAGGTGTACTGAGACACTTGCACAACAGAACGGCACTCGGTAGAGCGCACACCTAGGCTAAGGTGAACAGTTTCTGTTTTGTATCCCACTGATAGGTCGGTCTGGATCCGGACCTGACCCAAATTCTGTACGACTTGTTCTTGTCACCTACCCAACGCATCCACCAAGTTTTGTCATAACTCGTCCACAATCTTTTGAAATAGCATGCTTTGTATAGTTTTTGGCCTCTTCTCTCAATGTTGAAGAATTACTTAAAGATTAATTTATTTTATTTTATCCGGATCTGAATTCGGATCTTCACCAAAATCGAATCAATTAGTCCTTGTCACACCCAACCAATCTCTCCACCAAATTTCGTCTGAATAAATAAATAAATAGAGAATAGAATAATAGCATTAATTGAGATAATAGAAAAGAAAGAAAGTGAGTTTTTGAGGAAGTAAAGAAATCTGATTTTTTTTTTTTTTAAGGGGAAGGTTATACAGTGCCTTCAGAAAATATTCACACCACTTGACTTTTTTCACATTTTGTTCTGTTACAGCCTGAACTAAGAATGGATTTTTTTGGCACTGATCTACACATAATACCCCATAATGTCAGAGGAATTTTAAAAAATCAGACCCAATTATTTTTCCAATGCCTTGAACAAACATTGGTACATCACGGATGATGAAGGTTGTTGTGACGTTTCTTCAAAATTGTGTGTAGATTCTGAGAAAAAAGCAAATACCTATTTTGGGGGCAAGCCCACTCCCCTTCCCCCCTCATAGACCACCTTGGAACCCGATTTTTAAATGCCAGGAACAAACTTTGGTACAAGACAGGTGATTAAGGTTGTGGTCAAGTTTCATCAGAATTGCATATGTAGTTTCTGGGAAGAAAGCAAATACCTATTTTGGGGGGCAAACCCCCGTAGATCCACAAAAGGGCAGATTTCTTAATGCCGTGAACAAACTTTGGTATATCACAGGTGGTGAAGGTTGTGGTGAAGTTTCATCGAAATAGTGTTTGTAGTTACAGAGAAGAAAGCAAATATCTATTTTGTGGGGTCAAACCTGGACCCTAATTTGACCCACGGTAGACCACCTTAAACTCCGATTTTTAAAAAATGTCTTGAACAAACTTTCGTCACAACACAACAAATATCATTTGTGCCAAATTTGGTCGCAATCCCATCAGCGGTTTCGGAGAAGAAGTTTCAAGTGTTTACGGATGGACTGATGGACGGACTGACGGACAGACAGATGGACTGATGACGCACCATCGCATAAGCTTCCCTGAACTTCGTTCCAGGTGAGCTACTGAAATACAGAAATATCTGATTTACACGATCATTTACAGTAATCAACCGTGAGTCAATATTTTGTAGAAGCACCTTTGGCAGCGATTACAGCTTCGAGGCTTCTGGGGTATGTCTGTGTCAGCTTTGCACATCTGGATTTTGGGACTTTCTCCCATTCTTCCTTGCAGATTTGCTCATTTCTGTCAAGTTGGACGGGGTGCATCGGTGAACAGCAATCTTCAAGTCTTTCCACAGAATCTTAATGGGATTCAAGTCTGGGCTTTGGCTAGACACCCAAACTTTGGTTTAGCTTGGTTCATGTTGTGATTCTGAAGCCATTTCAGTGTTGCATTGGCTGCATGCTTGGGGTTTGTCCTGTTGGAACATAAATCTTCGCCGCAGTCTAAGGTCTTTTGCACACTGAAGCGGGTTCTCCTCAAGGATTTGCCTGTATTTTTGCTCCATTCATTGTTCCCTCTATCCTAACAAGTCTACCAGTCACTGTCGCTGAAAAGCATCCCCATAGCATGATGCTTTGTCCCAAAAAAAAATTGACCATCTTCTCACATTTTTTTGCCAATGTTATGGAAAAACAGTGTTCAACAGTCGAGGGTGCGAATTGACTCGATCGGTCCAAACGTCCTGCTATCTCCTATATTTTCGATCATACGGCTAAAAAAGGGTGACCATTTGTTTTTTTTTGTTTGTTTTTTTTTTAAAGTTTTTTTGTTTTTCATTAAATAAAGTTCCTTAGAAAGTTATAAAAGAGAGAAAGGGTGGGGGTGGGGGTGGGGGCCCCGATGTTGTTTGCCTCAGGGACTGGGCTGGCTCTCGACGCTCCTGCGTATGTGTAATCAGGAAGCAATCTACTAATAAACATGCAATATACCAGAATTAATTGGGCAGCATGCACTGTGCAGTGAATTAAATAATAAACATACGTTGTTCAAGAATCAATTATGATCATGAGCTGTCCAAGAAATTAGTTAATGAGTATGTGTCAGGGATTTCATACATTTGGCTCTGTTACTAGGCAGCCCTTGAGCATTCTGGGAACTGCATAGAGCTTGGTAGAACTGACCCCTCGCCTGTAATAACATAGCCTGTTGTTGAAGTTTTCAGGCTCCGACCTTGGGCAAAGCTGCGTGGACGAGAATATAGCTTTTCCCTTATTAAATAGCACCCAATTGTTAAGCCTTCCTATCTTTAAAGTCTCCTCTCCTTATTTTCTGCACAGTATATAAACCCTGGCCTGCTGTGTTTTCATTGGAGAATCTGGCCCGTTACTAGCTTATACGGCAGCTCTCCCATGTACATGTACCCTCCCTTTAATAAATTCTCCTGTAACTGTCTGAGTTTGGTTAAATGATCATCCCCGGGTGTGTGCTGGGAGGTAAATCCTCCACATACAGTCACGTGAAAAAGCCCGGGAGGCTGCTCTGCGGATTCACCCATTTTTACTGATCCATTGGACACAACTACAACACCGATTGGTGCGATTGGGGTGTGGACAAGCCACAGGACAGGGAGACTCTCTGGCAATCACTTGAAGTCATCAATTGCAAAGGTGGAGAGATACTTCCTGGGAGACTACGGAGTCGAGCTTATAGGAAATAAGCTAGGAAATCACGCATTCAACATTACTCTGTCTAAGGTGGAACAAATTTCAGCGATTTTTTGCAGTACACACAGTCAATAGTGGGTGCAGGTGTAATCTAAAGTGTAGTCTTGGTAGTTATCTGGTACATTGCATGCATATAGAGTGTTACTCACACGCAGGTGTAATGGGGAGTGGAGTCAGCAAGAAGAAGCAAGGTCAATTGGACTTGTCCCAAAGAGGTGTTTGTATCAATTATATGTACGACCGATATGGTGAAGAGGCTATTAGAGAGGTTGAAAATTGGTATTTGTGGACAAAGGGACACGCTAAGGAGTTTCCAAAAGATGGTACATTTGAGCGAAGTCGATTGGAGAGATTAGGACAATAATTGAAAGCCAGGAAGCAACAGAATTTCACAGTAGACTGGCTTGCATTCCATTATTGGGATGTTGAATCCAGGAAATGGGAACAGCAAGAACGGATGACGGACCTAGAATTTAAACTAAAAAGAATACGGGATATAGTGGAGGAGATAAATGCACAACTGCCCTCGAAAACTGACATAAAAGTGACAGTTGTCCCATCTGATTCCCATTTGTCTCCCCAAAAAGAACAGTACAGAGAATTTTTTCGTGTTTCAGGAGATAACCAAAGATCGCAGTGGCACCTTAGGGATCTAGAGATGCAGCCCAGCAATACAAGTGAACAGGTGGACAGACCAGTCAACGACAGAAACCGGTGTTTCAAGTGTGGGGAGATGGGACATTGGAGAAGAAGATGTCCGTATGCCAACAGGAAGACAAGTTCAAAGGGTAAACCAAGATCAAGTGTACCAGTGCTTATCGATACCTCAGACAACGATTAGGCCTTCATTGCTGCAGATCCCAAATGACGATTGGCCTCAACAGATTAAACCACTAGACCAATATGAATAACTGTTGACGCTTCTTGTGTCTGAAAAGTTTTCGGAGCAAGGATGGTTTTTTAACTTTTTTGGCTTGTTAGCAAATTAGTAATTAATTGATCAAATGCCGAAATTGGATCTTTTATGTTGGGCACAAAATTTTTAAATTTACAAAAGTTTGGAACAATTGCTTTGCATTTTTTTGGAAACCAAGTGACAAGAGTCACATGACGATCAGGTGGGAATTTCGGACTATTGCTCCGCATGATTGATAGGTCAGTGGACGACTGACATGTAAATGGGTGTGTAGTCAAATTTGGATAAATTATTGTGGGAACTGAAAGGGTAATTTCAATGTGACATCATAGGAGTTTTCTAAGAATAAGCTTTTTGGTCCATTTGTGTATTAGCATTTATAAAATTGAAGGACAAATTTTATGAAATTGAAATAAAATTGACACCCATCCTGATCTGTAAATAATGGTTCCAACGCAAACAAATACGCATAATGCATGTGTGTGTGGGTATTTTTGTGTGTCAATGTTAGTGTTTTTGTTTTTTATGTGTCAATCTTACAAGATTGTTGAAACCGACAATGTACTTGTCTGGAGATAGATAGCTTCAGGTAGATGGGATCGCATATCCAGAGGATTCGTAAAATAGAATAGCAGTATAATTTGATTATGAAAAATTGTCCCTTCTGTTAAGGGAGATGGAATATGACGATTTGATGTGCTGGGTTATGAGCAGCCATTAATTGATACTAAAATTGTGTAGTTTTGGGATTCCGTGGTTAATAGAATTCATATGAGAATAAAAGCTCTTTATGGCTGTGAGCTTCATAAAAATATGATGAGGGAGTTCAAAATTAGCCAAATTTGGAAGAGGTCTTATACTGACTTCCCAGAGTACACTGCTCATGGATTTTGACATATATAAACTGGACTTTAATTAGCATATAAATTGTGCTGTATCTACGGATATGTTTTAGGCATAGATGATATGGGCAGATAGTAAAGAAAATTTTGCTGAATTGAACTATTGTAAGTTTTAAAACGGAATGCATTGTGCATCTTAAAACCAAGGGGCAGACATGAACGCGCAGAGAAGAACCAGAGTGTCTCTGTCTGAGACGGCTCGGAGACTCACATTCCTTACCTTATAAGGAGTGAACATTGATATTAAAAGGTAAAAGTGGGACTTCGAAACACACGGAGCTGCGCTGGACCGAGGATCGAAGGAGAGGAGATTGGGGCCATGCTGCCGGCTGAACGAGACTTCGTCGAGTTTAGTTAGTTCATAGTTATTTTACATTGCATCAGTTCGTAATTCCCTACCCTTCCCTTTGAGTTAAATAAACCGAATATAAGAACAAGTGGAGTCTTCCGTTCTTCTTTCATGAAAGAAATAGAACTATTCCACAGGCTCCGACCATGGGCAAAGCTGTGTGGACGAGAAGATAGCTTTTCCCTTATTAAACAGCACCCAATTGTTAAGCCTTCCTATCTTTAAAGTCTCCTTTTCTTATTTTCTGCACAGTATATAAACCCTGGCCTGCTGTGTTTTCATTGGAGAATCTGGCCCGTTACTAGCTTATACGGCAGCTCTCCCATGTACATGTACCCTCCCTTTAATAAATTCTCCTGTAACTGTCTGAGTTTGGTTAAATGATCATCCCCGGGGGTGTGCTGGGAGGTAAATCCTCCACATACAGTCACGTGAAAAAGTAAGTACACCCCATGTAAAGTTTTGACTTTTTCAACATATTTCAACATACAGCTATTTGATCTTCATTTCAACAATATTGATAGATAAAGGTGATATAATATAACAAATATCATGAAACATTTACATTTTGTAGTCCATTGAAATATTTAAATAAACATAAATGCAAATTTCGCATGTGGAAAAAGTAAGTACACCCTTGGCTCTAATAAGTGGTATTGCCCCCTTTGGCAGAAACGACCTCACGTCGGCGTTTCTCATAACTGTCTACCAGTCTCTGAGATCGACAGGGAGAATTTTTGCCCACTCCTCCATGCAGAATTCTTTCAGCTGTGCGATGTTTGAGGGGTTTCTTGCATGCACAGCTCGTTTCAAATCCCCCACAACATCTCGATGGGATTTAGATCCAGACTTTGACTTGGCCATTCCAGAACCCTCTATTTCTTTCTTTTCAGCCATTCCTTGGTGGATTTACTGGGATGTTTAGGGTCATTGCCATGTTGCAAGGTCCACCTTCGGTTGAGCTTCAACTCTCCGAAAGATTGCCTCACATTATCCTCAAGCACCCTCTGGTACAATGAAGAATTCATAGTGGATTCTATGATGGGTGAGCTGCCCAGGCCCTGATGCAGAAAAGCTGCCCCAAACCATAATATTTCCACCACCATGCTTTACAGTTGGTATCAGGTTCTTGTGGTCAAATGCTATCTTTGGTTTTCGCCAAACATGTCTTCTGGTACTGTGGCCAAATAGCTCTACCTTTGACTCATCTGTCCAGAGCACATTGTTCCAGAAGTGTTGGTCTTTGGCTAGGTGTTCATTGGCAAACTTTAGTCTTGCTCTGATGTGCTTTCTGGACAGCAAAGGTTTCCACCTGGCACACCTCCCATGAAGATCAAATTTGTGCAGCCTCTTTCTAATGGTAGACTCATGCACTTTGACATCAACAGTGGCAAGAGCTACCTCTAGGTCCCGTGATGACATTCTGGGGTTCTTATAGACTTCTTTCAGCATCTTGCGGTCTGCTCTCGGGCTGAACTTGCTGGGGTGGCCTGGCCTGAACAAGTTGGCAGTTGTTTGGAATCTTCTCCACTTGTAGATGATATTCCGGACAATCGAATGATTGATTTCAAATTGTTTGGAGATCTTTTTAAATCCCTTCCCAGACTCGTAGGCATCTATAACCTTCTTTCTGAAGGCCTCAGAGAGCTCTTTTGATCTAGGCATGGTGACGCCACACAATTCAACAACAAAGAGCAAACCAAACTAAATGTCTGAGGTTTAAATAAGACAGGTTCCTCCAAGATCCTCTCTAACGATGTTCTAATCATTTGCACCTGAGCTGGTGCACCTGATTCTAATTTTAGGTATTTGAAGTAGTGATAAATGTCGGGTGTACTTACTTTTTCCACATGCGAAATTTGGATTTATGTTTATTTAAATTATACAATGGACTACAAAATGTAAATGTTTCATGATATTTGTTATATTATATCACCTTCATCTATCAATATTGTTGAAATGAAGATCAAATAGCTGTAAGTTGAAATATGTTGAAAAAGTCAAAACTTTACATGGGGTGTACTTACTTTTTCACATGACTGTATGCACATCCCAGAATCAATTAATTATGAGCATGCAATGTAAAATGGGTCAGTTAATGAGCATGCAATGCGCAAGATATGGACGATGGTCTGTTTATCCTTCTTTGTAACATGTAGTGAAACTCATTTGTAACATGGAGTTAATTTGAAAAAAGAATGGACCTGAGTCGAAAGACTGATAGATTTGAAGCTCTGCAGCTTTAGAGGGTTACAGACTCTGTTCGGGGCACGATCATTACTTTATTATTGTTATTCTCATGAAAGTGAATTTCCTCATGGCCTTCTCTCCTTCTCCCTGTCATTCCTGTCGCTTCGCTTTGCTCGCATTCTTTCTTTCACTCACCTTCATGCTTTGCTGATTTTGCTGATGTTTGTCACATCATTCGTCTTTCCTGCATCTTCCTTCTCTGTCCTTTCTCTCTTGCTTATTTATTCACCTTGAGCCTTGTGCACCTTTACTTTCATGTTCCCACACCCGAGAGCTGTATAGCTGGACCCTCTGTCTCATCTACAGCACCCGGGAATCCTGCCAGAAGATGTATTAAATGTGCCTCAAGTTATGTCATTGGTCCACGGGGAAATGCCGGTGCTGTGCGAGGAACAGGAGGGGGAATGGAGCATGGAGGGTCCTGGTTTCAGTCAGGATGTGGGAGCCAGAGTCAACAAGTGTAATGTATGCAGGGGATCCGTCCTGTCCCCATCTATTTATTTCTTTTCTCATCTCATCTTCTTCACCAATCATTCATCCCATCATTCTTTGCTAATCACTCATCCCTCCCTTCCACATCAAATGCATGATGCCAGTTTTTTTTTTTTTTTTTTTTTTTTTTTTTTTTGTATACAAGATCAAGGCTCGTGAAAGAGCGAACATTAATCACACAGAATGACAAACCGACACATAAAACATATAACATAGGGAGCGGTAGACAAGATGGGGAGAGAGGGGGAAGGACACAAACACAACATTTGAGAGCAGGGACCGAGAGACATGGAGACATCGAGAGATCTGAGAGAGGGCGAGGGCTTTGGGGGGGGGGGGGCGAGGGAAGGGGGCGGTGGGAGAGGTATAAAACATATGGACACTGCCAGGACTTCCAGGAAAGAAGTTGGAATTTCAAACAAGGTGGATCTGGGGTGAATTAGCGGGGGTAGAAAAGATCAAGGTTTTGGATGGGGGAAGATAAGAGATGGTGGTGAACAGCTGTTTTAAAGACCTGGAGGGAGGAGTGGGATTGAAGGGAGTGAGGGAGTTTGTTCCAGAGGCGGGAGAAAAGAGGAATGAAAGAGTGAAGGTGAGCAGAGAGCCGAGATTTCGGCAGTTTAACCATCAGAGGGTTGCTGGCAGATCTTGTGCGACCTGTAGGAATATTTGGGGGACAGAGCACAGAGAGAGCTGGGGGTGCAAGGCCGGAGAGGAGTCGGTAGAAGACAGAAAGACCACCTACCTGCCTGCGGTGAGTGAGTGAAAGGCCCTCAGAGATAGCTTCATCGCGGGAGATTCCAATAATTCTGAAAGCTTTGGTTTCAACAGCGTGAAGCCGAGCTAGGTGTGAGGCAGGAGCACCGGCCCATAGGGGAGAACAGTATTCCATTGAGCTGCGGATGAAAGCCTTGTATGTGGTGAGGAGCTCAGGTGTGCCGAGGAAGGACTTCGCACGACGGAGGATGCCCAGTCGGCGACTGGCTTTGGAGGCCAGCTTGGAAATGTGGTTTTCCCAAGAAAGATCATGGCAGATAGTGAGACCCAAAATCTTGAGCGACAGAACTTCTTGGAGAGGATTGTTGAGAAAGTAGATGGGAGGGTTGTCCAGTCGATCTTTTCGGAGAGACATAGTAAGAGTGTGAGATTTGTCAGGATTGAAAGACATGTTCCACTTGTTTGACCAGTCTGTGATTTTGTCCAGGTCTTCAGAGAGTGAGGAGGCAGCAGACTGCCGATCTGAGGGAAGAGGAATGGAGCGGCAGAGAGTGGAGTCATCAGCAAAGAGATAGAGAGGATTTTCGAGAGAGTCAGAGAGATCATTGATGAAGACCAGAAAAAGCATGGGGCCCAGAACACTGCCTTGGGGAACTCCAGCCTGAACAGGAAGAGGAGATGAGAGAAACCCATTCAGGGCCACACGTTGACGACGACTAGAGAGGAAGTCCGCCAGCCATGCGTGGAGATTTCCATGGATACCAAAGGAGGAGAGTTTGGTGAGCAGAGCGGGGTGCCAGACCGTGTCGAAGGCACGTGATATGTCGAGGGAGACAGCTCTAATTTCCTGTTTGGCATTGAGGACCTCCATCCATTGTTGAGACAGCAGAAGCAGCATGTCCAGAGTAGAGTGACCTGGTCTGAAACCAAATTGATGATCAGAGATCAAGCCATTGGAGAAGAGGAAAGATTTCATATCCGAAGCAATGATGGATTCCATGACTTTGCTGATAATTGGGAGAAGGCTGATTGGTCTGTAGTTGCTAGGATCTGTTTTTGCACCTTTTTTGTGCAAAGCGGTGATGTTGGCTGATTTCCAAGCAGATGGCAGTTGACCTTGAGCAAAAGAGAGGGTGAAGAGAACAGAGAGAGGGTGAGATAGAGCAGCAGAGCAGGATTTTAGGACCCGTGGGCTGATGCCGTCGGGTCCAGTTGCAGAATCAGAGTCGAGGGTTGACAGAAACTTTTCCACCTTGTCAGGAGGAAAGGACACGGAGTCCAGGAGCAGCAGGGTACGACTGGGTATGGTGGGTACAGAGAGGGATGGGTTTGGGACACAAGATTTAGAGGCAAACACAGAGTTGAGGCATTCAGCTTTTTCACGTGCGGAGTCAGCTGTGTAGCCGTTTGAGGTAAGGAGGGGATGGAGGGGGAACAAACACCAGAAACGGATTTGACCAGACGCCACCAGGATTTGGAAGAGGGAGACAGATAAGAGAGTTCGGTCTTGAGAACGGAGAGATATTGTTTCCTGGCTCTCCTGAGGGTGGACACACACTTGTTTCGGGCTTTGTGAAAGGAAATGAGATTTCCTTCCGTTGGATTTGCTTTCCAGGAGACGAAGGCAAGTTGTTTCTGGGCAACAGCCTCACCACAAGATTCCGTGTACCATGGACGGGAGGAAGGGTATGACAACTGAAGACGAGATGGGATAAATCTGTGCATGAGAGAGAGCAATTTACTTTGGAAGAATTCCCAGGATGAGTTGATGTCAGAGGTGGTAGAGATGGGAGACCAGTCCAGATGATTGATGGCTGCTTGAAGACCATGCCAGTTGGCCTGAGTGAAATGCCAGACTCGTCGACGCTGAGCAGGCTCCCTGAGGATGGTCAGAGAGATGTCCACTTTAACAAGGACATGATCAGATGATCCAATCGGAGCAGAAGAAGAGCAGCAGACATTTTCAGGGAAGTTAGTCATAACCAAGTCCAGAAGAGAAGATGTTCCGTTGACTGAGATCCGGGTCGGGAAATTGACAGATTGTGTCAGTCCCAGTGAGTCGCAGAAGTCCTTTGCTGAAGAGCCATGGCTGGTGAGAGAGGTACCCACACCCAGCCAACTGGCATGGTGACAATTGAAATCACCACATATGAGGAAGAGAGAGTTGGGATGAGTAGATAGAAGTTGGTCCATATCATCAGACAGCGAGATGTAGATGGAGTCATCACTGTTTGGTGGACGGTACAACACACATATGAACAAGAGGTGGGAGCGAAGGGGAAGCCGTAGCCAGAGGTATTCCTGGGGGTGAGGTGGAGAGAGTGCAGTGCAGGGCGAGTGAGGAAGAGAGTTTTTGATAAAGATAGCAACCCCGCCTCCAGGACGAGGCTCAGGTCTATCATACCGGAGGAGGGAGTAGCCCGGGAGAGATACTATGGAATCTGAGACATCATAAAGGAGGAAAGTTTCTGTTAAGCAGATCACGTCTGGTTTGACAGAAGCAACCTGTATGGAGAGATCAGTTAAGTTTGAACGAAGGCCCCGGATGTTTGAGGTCCATACCGTTAATGAAGAGGAAGGGGGAGCATCAGATACAGAACAGGGGGGAGGAGGGGTAGGGTAAGATGTGGAAGAGGTGGAAGAGATAGGGAGAGCTGTTGAAGGTGTGTCAGAGATTTCAGAATAGCTCGGAGAAAGGGAAGGATGGGGCGGACAAAAGGTTTGATGGTGATTGGGTGAGCCACAATGAGGTGTTATTTGAGGAGGGGGAAGAGCGAGGCAGAAGGTTGGGGGAGATGGAGGTGAGAGTTTGAAGGGGGAAGAAGCGGGGAGGACGCTTTGAGGAGGGGGAGTGAGAGGGGGGAAATTGAGAAGCAATGAGGGTGGGGAGATTTGAAGGGGAGGGGTGAGGGGGGAGTTTGGGAGGGAAGGGACAAGGGGAGGGATTTGAGAGGGATGGGATATGGGGGAGATTTGGAGGGGAGGGGTGAGGCAGGAGTCTAGGAGGGGAGGGGCGAGGGGGCGTCTTGGCGGGGAGGGGTGAGGGGGTAGTTTAGGAGGGAGGGGGCAAGGGGGGAGATTTGAAAGGGATGGGTGATGGGGAAGATTTGGAGGGGAGGGGTGATGGGGAAGATTTGGAGGGGAGGGGTTATGGGGAAGATTTGGAGGGGAGGGGTGAGATTGGATTTTTGAAAGTGTACGATTTATGGGAAACGAACATTTATTGCAAAATGAGTTTCTTGTGACCTTCGAGTTAAAAATACGTTTAAGGACGCTGGATGGAGGATGGAGTGCAGGAGAGTTTAGGGAATGTAGAAAAAAGGCACTATAGGAGATGGATATTTTTTTTGGGATGAATTGATTTGGTGAGCAAGTCGAAAGCAGCCTTTTAAAGAAGAAGAAGAAAAAGGTGTTATAAAATATGACGGAATACATAACTTGAGGGGAAAGTGTAAACATTGAAGGTTAATGAGTGAAAACTATCTGGGGAAATGGGGGAGAAACACGTGGTCGAAGAACGAACGAACGAATAAGAATGAATAAACGAATGAGAACAGAGAAGGAAATGTTTTTTTTTTTTGTTTGTTTTTTTTTGAGTTGAGATTTACACAAGGAAGTAGGCGATGGGTGAAAAGCCTGGGAATACAGAGAACGAAAGTTATTGGATCACAAACGATGGACCGCTGAGAGAAAAACAAAGCCTCAAGGTTGTACAGTGCACACTGTACAAGGCCTCAAGACACGACACGGCAAACAGACGATCAATTTATGAAAGATAAACACCGAGAAACAACCAAAGTTGCACACAATAACTTCACACACCGAAAGATAAATACAGTTTCGACAAAATACAATTGTGAACAGACTTAACTTCGAAAAACGTGGAGACCGTGTGGAGCTTCGAAAATCCCTCCCACCGTCCCACCGTTTGACAGTATGCTGTAATGTAAAGTGTTAAGTCACTGATACGGTTCCGAGGGCAGGTCTGTGGCATAGTGGATAACTGTAAATGTATACATGCTGTGATTACTTGTGTACATATAGTCATTTCATTGTTTTCTCACCCTGTGGATAATTGTTTCCCTGCCACTGTAAATATGTGCATTTTTGTTACTGCCACCAAAAGCCATTTCCTCAAGAAACTGTGTCCTGATTTATTCTGGCCGTTGTAATGGTGGCGTAAAACTGCTGAGGTGTTTGGCCCAGCTTGGATTCGTTATCCAAGTTAAATCAAAGAGGCAATCTCTTTGCCTCACTAAACTCTCCGGCAAGGTAAACCAACCTTGGGCACGAAGATCCGGCCAGAGTTGAGAGATGCAAAGAGTGTCCATGGTCTCTTAAAGACACGCTGTCCTCTCGGAGTTATCCAGAGGCGACGTCCCCAACACAATATGTATACAGTACTGTATAGCTATATACGCATCTGCTACATTATAGATAGAACATGTAGAATAGCCTTCCAGTAGATGTAGTAGAAGCAGATAGCTTGCTGCAATTAGAAAACAAGACCGGACTCTAACAGCGGCATAGCCGGGCTTGTAAAATATTATAAACCACAAACACACATGATTAGCTTTTTAAACAGTCACTAATGCTGTTCATAACATTAAACAAAGAAATTTGGAGGAATCCAGACATCCATGAGGTAAGTTTTACTTACAGAACTGAGCGAAGATTTACTGTAATCTATATATACCCCACAAGGGTTGGGTAAATAACATGACCCCTCCTGTCGGGCCTGTAAGAACTGTGTTGTTGGAAGATCCGTAACGCCGATGCTTTCGATATTTGATGGTCATTTTAACAATCGGTTTGTTTGTGTTTCACACTGAATGAAGAACGTAAAGGTAGAGCGATAGTGACATATGACAGGTTCGACAATATGTTCAGCATGAACGAAATTGGAATCAAAATGGCGGTGTGTGGAGAGTCAGCCGCCGTACCGCCGTAATGACATCAAACGTAATCACATCAGCCTGTCATGTGACCAGATCCTCAGCTCTGATTCGTATACATTTGAGGGTACATACATACATACATACATATGGACGGACAAACACTGTTCTAGACGGCTTTGCCCGATGGGCTACACCATAAAAATATCCCTGGGTAGGCAATACCCCTGGGTTCCCACCTGGTAGAATAAAGCAGTATACTCCACCGACTAAAGGTATTGTAAACAGTAAAGGAAACAGGCAAACCACTCTTCTACCCCTCCGCCCCCCCCCCCCCCACTCCACCACCCCAGTAGACCCCAATAGGGGCCGATGTTCTTTTTATGCCGTGAACAAACTTTGGTACAACACGGGTGATTAAGGTTGTGGTCAGGTTTCTTCAGAATTGTGTGTGTAGTTTTTGAGAAGAAAGCAAATACCTATTTTGGGGGACAACCCCCCAGTAGACCATTTTTTAATTTATTTTTTTGTATACAAGATCGAGGCTCGTGAAAGAGCTGACATTAATCACACAAAAAATCAAACAGACACATAAGACATATAAGGGTAGCAATAGACAAGATGGGGAGGAAGGGGGAAGCACACAAGCACAACATTTGAGAGCAGGGACATCGGGAGATCTGTGGGAGGGAGAGGATTTGGAGGGAGGAGGCGTGGGAAGGGGAGGGGGGGGGGGGCGGGTAGAGTGGGAGAAGTATAAAACACATGGACACTGCAAGGACTTCCAGGAAAGAAGTTGATATTTCAAAAAAGTGGATCTGGGGTGAATTAACAGGGGTAGAAAAGATCAAGGTTTTGGATGGGGGAAGATAAGGGTGAACAGCTGTTTTAAAGACCTGGAGGGAGGAGCGGGATTGAAGAGAGTGAGGGAGTTTATTCCAGAGGTGGGAGAAAAGAGGAATGAAAGCGTGAAGGTGAGCAGAGAGTCTTGATTTTGGCAGTTTAACCATAAGAGGGTTGCTGGCAGATCTTGTGCAACCTGTAGGAATATTTGGGGGACAGAGCACAGACAGAGCTGGGGGAGCAAGGAGTCGGTGGAGAGTCGGTGGAAGACAGAAAGACCACCAACCTGCCTGTGGCGAGTGAGTGAAAGGCCCTCGGAGTTAGCTTCATCACGGGAGATTCCAATGATTCTGAAAGCTTTGGTTTCAACAGCGTGAAGACGAGCTAGGTGTGAGGCAGGAGCACCGCATTCAGTGTGAAACACAAACAAACCGATTGTTAAAATGACCATCAAATATGTATAAAAAAGTTTAAAAAAAAACAAGTACAGATACATTCAAAGTACACCGCCCCCATGCCAAATAATTAAATATCCTGCAGCGCAGCATTGCCGGGGCACCCCTGGCGCCCGGCAATACGGCAGTGCAGTTCACAGAGACTGCATTGGGAGGGACAAGTGCACAATAATTGATTGATTAATTGCATAATTAAAATCAATAAAATGTTATCATAAAATATTTTCTTAATCAATTGGCTAATGGCATAACTAAACCACTAGTGCTTCATCCGAAGATGTATCTTTTAGAAATTTAATTGTATGTCATTAATAAAGAAATTAAATAATTAATTGATTAATCAATAAATAATTCATCGATTAAATGATTAATCAATAAATCAAAAATATTCTTTATAGCCACATCACCTGGTCACCGTCATGTCCAAATATTAGCTTCCTAGCTCAGAAGGTGCCTGAGATATTGCCCAGATGAGAAAGAAAATAAATAAATGATTAATAATGAAAAGAAATAAGTAATAATCACAAACAAATGAAATAGTTAATCAATTGGCTAATGGAATACATAAACCACCACCATTTCATCCAAATCTGTAATTTAAAAAAATGTAATTAATTAAGTCATTCATCGAATAATTAAATAATTAATCGATTAATTAATTAATCAATAAATCAAAATACCCTGTACAGCCAGATCACTTGGTCATTGGCTTGTCCAAATATCAGCTTCCTAGGTCAAAATGTGCCTGAGATATTGCCCAGATGAAAAAGAAAATAAATAAATAATTAATAATGAAAATAAATAAATAATAATCATTAAAAAAACAAAAACAATTCGCTAAGAGAACACATAAACCACCACCATTTCATCAGAATCTGTAACTTTAAAAAAAAAAAATTCGTCATTAATCGAATAATTAAATAATTAATCTATTAATTGATTAATTGATTAATCAATAAATCCCCAAAAAAAATATATCCTTTGCAGCCAAATCACTTGGTCATTGGCATGTCCAAATATCAGCTTCCGAGCTCAAAAGGTGCCTGAGATAATGGCCAGAAGAGAAAGGAAATGTATAAGTACTTAATTAATCGCTAATAATTAAATAACTCATCAATTAATTGATTAATCAGAAAACAAAAAATACAGTTTTGACAAAGTACTTGCTCACTATTGTGCCGAAATTTAAGCTTCCTAGCTCAAAGGATGGCTGAGATATCGCCCAGACAACCAAGCAAGAAAGAAAGCAAGAAAACAACCAGAGTGAAAACTGAGTTCTCCCTTTCAGCGTGCGTCACTGCCGAGCCCCCTTCGGTGCCCCGCAATGACGTTTTGCAGCGCCTGGAGATGGCACAGGAAAGGTGATTCAGGGGCTGAGGGGGTTCTGTGTGCAAAAAAGGGCCCCGAGGTTACCCACCTAATTTGGTGAGAGGACCATGTGGGACATCATATTAGCGAGGGTAGACTGTCTGAAACTCGACAATAAGTGAGAAATTCATGGTTTTGTGTAAAATCCAAAAAGTCAAAAAGGCCCTGAAAATTTGGGGGAGGGCAAATTAATTATGACCTGGAGCCACAGATAATCAGCATAACGTAGCAAGTTGTACCTCAAAATGAAGCTTGTAATGTCAGCTACAAGATGCAATATGAATGAATCTGATTGGTCGATTATTGAGGTCACCAGAGGTCGAACTATGACGTCAGGAGGGGGGTGCCCAAAATTCACGACCTTGAGAACTAATGACCCGGTTTGGAAAAGTTATAATTCAGATAAAAACGTTTTATTAACCATTTTGAGAAGGGCACATATCAGCAAAGTAAAAAAAAAAAAAAATTCAGTAAAATCCTACAAATTGACCCTTTGGTGGCTGTTTGAAATTTGGACAAAAATCTCAAATAGGCAAAAAATGGCATCCATGACACAGAAAACAGAAGTTCATATCCAGTTTTTTTTTAAGTGGTTTAAAATAATATGTAATGTTTTCGACTAGAGAAAAAATGAATTTTGATGGGTTAAGCCATATATTTAAGACCTGGCTGACGGATTATAAAGTCAATTATATTGTTCGGTGCAGCTAGAAATTTGAAGTATTGTTCTTGTTGAAATACAGTATAAAGTTTTGAGTCAAAAATAGCAATTTCCTAAACTTCTTTTCAGGCAAACCAAGTTTTTTTTAGTACAACAGGATTTATTTTTTATTGGAATTGAAATGTATCAGGCACCGGTAATGCCCATTGGGTAATCCCCATTGGGTTTACTGATTTGGGAATCCCCCCAACAGAAGTTACATGAACAACATGGAATGAGCCCTGTATACTGATCGATCATCCTACATTTCTCACATTTCCTGTATCAGAGAAAGAATATATCAGCTTCAGGGACATCATCACCTACATAATGACAAAAGAGAACCCAGCCCATGTTCCACTTGGTACAGAAAAGAATCTCCATAATATCTTGACTCGAGAGACTGCAACAGACAATATCCGAAAGAGCCTTCTAGGCATTGAAGAACATTCTGTCAGGCAGTATGTAACCTCCCGCGAGGAACGGTTTGTCAGTAAGGAGAAGTCTCTTTTTGATACAATCCATAGGACTAACTTGCAGACATTCAAAAACCTGAAATCTGGGGAAAAGTCCATTGAAACAAAAGCCAAAGATCAGAAAAAGGAGCTTGCAGACACACAGAAAATATTTGACATAGCTCGAGTGCGCAATTATGATATACACCATCTCCTGCAGTATGACCTGGTAGATTCTTCTTACCTGTTTGATGACGCTGATCTGATGAAAAAGCCCACCAAGAGTGACCTCTGCCATGAACTCGAGAAAAGCTTAAATGATGGGGAAAACGAGTCATTTGCCTCAATTAGTGGGAGGGAGGGAGGCAAGACAGCTTCCTTGGTTGATGTAATGGCATGGTTGCGACGGCATGGTTGCGACGAATGTTCCTACCTTCTGCAGGAACATTTGCTGACCTGTGCAGCAAATTTGTTGAGATGGTACAACGTATGTGTCCAAATGCTGAGCAGATCGACTACATATTTGATACTTACGTGCAAGGATCTGTTAAAGACAGTGAAAGAGTCAGGAGATGCTGTTGTGCTCCAATTGATATGTCATCTGAGTGAAGAGACAAAGTTACCTGTTTGTAAGGATGCTTTCTGGGCATCATCGGATAATAAACTAGAGGTACAGAAGCTTCTAAAACAATTTATCCTGAAGAACATCGAGGCTGGTAGAGATATTATAGTCGGTGGAACAGGTATTGAAGGCGAGACAGTTATTGAGCCCTGCATGGGTAGTTTCAACAGCAATGCTCCAGTTCCATTGCCTGATTTGGACATTGACATAGAGGAGGCTGATGTTAGACTTCTTCCACATGCTATGCATGCTGTAGGTTCTGGAGCAACCAGACTGGTTGTCCTTTCAAATGACACTGACATTCTTGTGCTTGTATTACACTTCTGGAGAATTGTAAAATCACATGGATTACAGGAAATTTGGATGAGAGCTGGAGTGGGTGACACTACTAGGTACATCCCAGTCCACACACTTGGCAACAGACTAGGAGCAAATCTGTGTAAAATTCTCCCAGCAGTTCATCAACTGACTGGTTGTGATAGCACGAGCAAGTTCGGAACCAAACCAGCTGGCCTGAAAGTAAATCCAGCAAAATACCTGAAGGATTTTGGGAATGACCCAGACAACATTGACTTTGGCATGGTGGAAGAGTATCTGGTTCAGGTCGACAAACCAGGAGCGTCATTCAAAACCATGGACGATCTACGATATTATCTCGACCACCACAGCAAAAAGACCATCATCAATTTACCTCCAACAAGTCGAGCAACAAGGGGACACATTCTCAGGGCTTTCTATGGAACCTTCCTTCAACTTCATTGTCTGAATGGTCGTCACCTTGATGCAAGGAACTTTGGTTTATATTATGAAGACGTTCTTATGAAAGCATGCAAGAATCAAAAGATCCTTCCTGACGATTTCCCCACCACCTGCAAATGTGCGTCCTGTGCAACAAAAGCGCTGTCCTTTCCGACAAAGCGGTGACCCATGTTGTTCATGCTGCAGTTGCCAGATTTATCAAAAGTGCAAAAATCCTTTTGCATGAGATGGACTAATAATTGTAAGACGTACCCTACATAATGCTTCTATGTCTGGACTGAGAATGGAATTGGAAGGCCTTGTCAGTAGCTTATAACACAAATTCTAATTAAAAACTGAACTGATAAGGTGTAAACGATATTTTTACCAACTACCCAGTCTCGGGGTCTTCAACAGTTTTTAAATGCAAAAAAAACATGATTGCCTTCAGCTGACCTATAACTGAGCGCTACAAGTGACTGCAAAGTCTCATATCACAGCAAATCTGCAAACCTCTTCACATGATGATGTTTAATATGCCTTAAAGTGTATTTGTTTGGATTAGGCCATATGTGCAACCCCGCTTTACATGTTTTAAGATGTTTAAGTATTTATGTTTAAGTGTCGTCATTTTTGCATATTTGAGATTTTTGTCCAAATTTCAAACAGCCACCAAAGGGTCAATTTGCAAGATTTTGCTGAAATTCTTTTTTTTAAGCTTTGCTGATATGTGCCCTTCTCAAAATGATTAATAAAACGTTTTTATCTGAATTATAACTTTTCCAAACCGGGTCATTAGTTCTCAAGGTCGTGAATTTTGGGCACCCCCCTCCTGACGTCATAGTTTGACCTCTGGTGACCGCAATAATCGACCAATCAGATTCATTCATATTTCATCTTGTAGCTGACATTACAAGCTTCATTTTGAGGTACAACTTGCTATGTCATGCTGATTAATCTGTGGCTCCAGGTCATAATGAATTTGCCCTACCCCAAATTTTCAGGGCCTTTTTGACTTTTCGGATTTTACGCAAAACCATGAATTTCTCACTTATTGCCGAGTTTCAGACAGTCTACCTTCGCTAATATGATGTCCCACATGGTCCTCTCACCAAATTAGGTGGGTAACCTCGGGGCCCTTTTTTGCACACGGAACCCCCTCAGCCACAGGACTAAAGTGCGGTGTACAAAAAAAAGTACATTCAGTGGTGAATAGCCAATGGTTGGAGCGGACGCTCGGGAGTGCAGGAGGTTCGAACCCCGACCGACTCATACCAAAAACTTTAAAATAGTACTTCCTGATTCCTTGCTTGATGCTCATCATTTACATCAAAACGACAGAGCACGGATAAATAATCCGAAGTTGCAAATACTCGCACAGGTTTGAACCCATAAAGCGAGCCGTGTATGCAAATGTGCATAAACTGACGTCAACCCAAACAACGAATCACGACCGTTCTTACAATGAAATACCCGATAACTTATGAAAGGTTGCTTCTAATTGGTGGAGAAAAGACGATGACAAAAAACATTTCTGGCCTCCTAACCGGTAAATCCAGCACTTTATGGGTTAATGGGTCTCAACTCTCACGGACTCTTCTTCCTTGAAACGTAACATGTATTACATTATGTAAAGTTAAAGTGCACGGTGGTTCATGATCATAATAAACGATGATTTGCTGATTCTAAAATTAATACTTTTTTGCAACACAAAAACCTCTCCAATTGGAAACGAATTAACGAAATTATGGGGAAAAAAATCCACAACAAGCGTATCGCGTATACCGAGGAATGAACCGTTAAACGCAGAGCTCATCCGGGTTATATGTCGTCGGCACTTACTGTCTTTGGGCGAGTCCATACTTTATAAATAAAGAGGAGCGGGAGGTCACTTTTCATGACAAATCTGGAAATGTTTATTTTATTTAAAAAAAATTTTTTAAATGTAACACCAATAATTTAAAACATTATATATTTGCTTACTTGCATGAATGTATTTTCAATTAGTTTCAACTTTGGACATTTCTAATGATATATATATATCACCCCTCAAAATGGACTGCGTTTGGTTTGGCCCAAGAGGTTTGACAATGAAAACTCCACCCCTTTGTGTGCTGCCCCGCCTCTTTACCCACTAATCAGTGCTTATGTTCGCTGTGGTGTCTTTCATGGTTCGTGGCCTGAATTTTTTTCGTTTGTTACCGTTACCTGGTTTTCCACGGTAGCAGCCGAACCACAAGTAGAATCTCTGAGACTCCAAGACCAAGAGTCATAAGCCCGCGTTTTCTCGGAGGTGGGTATTTTACCTCTATCGTCTCCCCTCGCTCAAGTCAAGTGGATTTGAACCGGCGGAAGAGCACTCTGGGTGAAGCTGATATTGATAAATGGACGAGATACGTGTGTGTGTGTGTGTGTGTGTGTGTGTGTGTGTGTGTGTGTGTGTGTGTGTGTGTGTGTGTGTGTGTGTGTGTGTGTGTGTGTGTGTGTGTATATATGTGTATATATGTGTATTATATGTGTGTGTGTATGTATACGTGTGTGTGTATGTATACGTGTGTGTGTATGTATACGCGTGTGTGTATGTATACGCGTGTGTGTATGTATACGTGTGTGTGTATGTATACGTGTGTGTGTATGTGTACGTGTATGTATACGTGTGTGTATGTATACGTGTGTGTATGTATACGTGTGTGTATGTATACGTGTGTGTATGTATACGTGTGTGTATGTATACGTGTGTGTATGTATACGTGTGTGTATGTACACGTGTGTGTGTATGTATACGTGTGTGTGTATGTATACGTGTGTGTGTGTATGTATACGTGTGTGTGTGTGTATGTATACGTGTGTGTGTGTATGTATACGTGTGTGTGTGTGTATGTATACGTGTGTGTGTGTGTATGTATACGTGTGTGTGTGTGTATGTATACGTGTGTGTGTGTGTATGTATGTATACGTGTGTGTGTGTGTATGTATACATGTGTGTGTGTGTATGTATACCTGTGTGTGTATGTATAACTATACGTGTGTGTGTGTGTGTGTGTGTGTGTGTGTGTGTGTGTGTGTGTGTGTGTGTGTGTGTGTGTGTGTGTGTGTGTGTGTGTGTGTGTGTGTGTGTGTGTTGGTTGGTTTGATTGTGTGCATGTTGGTGTATATGTGTAGGGTGCCTGTGAATGCGTGTGTTCTCATGTGTATGTTCAGTTTTATGCATCTCACTTTCATTTCAAGTATTGAGAGAGCCACAGGGTACAAAATGCAGGAGCATAACAAACATAACGCAACATGCCGGAGCATAGAACTTTGATGATATTTTTATTTGTAATAGCATTTATGACTTTAAAATGTGGACTTCCAGTGCCCTCCAGAAGTATTGGAACAATGAAGTGAAATTTATTATTTTTATATACTCAAGAAATCTGGATTTGAGATAAAAAGAAGTGGTTTTCTGAGATAAGTGTACAGATGGTCAGCTTTTATTTATCAGTACTTGTATGCACATGTAGAAAAGATGATGGTTTTTGGATGGGGGAAGATATGAAAAGGTGGTGAACAGATGTTTTGAAGACGGAGGGAGGAATGTGATTGAAGAGAGTGTGGGAGATTGTTCCAGAGGTGGGGAAAAAGAGAAATGGAAGAGTGAAGGTGAGCGGAGTCTTGATTTTGGGAGTTTCACCAGAAGAGGATCTGGCAGAACTTGTGTGTCCTGCAGGAATATTTGTGGGACAGAACACAGACAGAGCAGGGGGAGCTAGACCTGAGTGGAGTCGGTAGAAGACAGAAAGACCACCAACCTGCCTGCTGTTAGTGAGTCTAAGGCCCTCATAATCAGCTTCATCATGGGAGATACCAATGAATCTAAAAGTCTTGGTTTCTACAGCGTGAAGTCGAGCTAGGTGTGAGGCAGGAGCACCGGCCCAAAGGGGAGAGCAGTATTCCAATGAGCTGCGGATGAAAGCCTTGTATGTGGTGAGGAGCTCAGGTGTGCCAAGGAAGGACTTTGCACGACGGAGGATGCCCAGTCAGTGACTGGCTTTGGAGACCAGCTTGGAAATGTGGTTTTCCCAGGAAAGATCATGGTGACAGTGAGACCCAAAAGCTTGAATGACAGAACTTCTTCAAGAGGATTCTTGAGAAAGTTAATTGGAGGGTTTTCCAGACAGTCTTTTTGGAGAGAAAAGTGAGAGTGTGATATTTGTCAGGATTGAAAGACATGTTCCACCTGTTTGACGATCTTGTAGTTTTATCCAGGTCTACAGAGCAAAGAGGCTAACCTTTAGGTTAGCTAACCTGAAGAGGCTAACTAACCTAACCTAAGGCTAACCCCCGCTCTAGCGGGGAAAATGGCCTTAAAACGATCATTCATTCATTCATTCATTCATTCACAGAGCAAAGAGGCTGCTGCCTGCCAATTTGAGGGATGAGATGGAGTGGAAGAGAGTGGATTCATTCGCAAAGACAGAGGATTTTTCAGAGAGTCGGAGAGATCATTGATGAAGATTAGAAAAAGCACAGGGCACAGAACACTGCCTTGAGGAACTCTAACCTGGACAGGAAGAGCAGATGGGAGAATTCCATTTAGAGCCACACGTTTACTACGACAGGAGAGGAGGTCCGCAAGCCATGCATGGAGATTTCCATGGATAGTTTGGTGAGCAGCACAGGGTGCCAGACCGTATCGAAGGCACAAGATATATCAAGGGAGACAGCTCTGATTACCTGTTTGGTGTTAAGGACTCCATTCCTTGTTGAGACAGCAGAAGCAGCATGTCCAGAGTAGAGTGACCTGGTCTGGATCCAAATTGATGATCAGAGATCAAGCCATTGGAGAAGAGGAAGGATTTAATATCAGAAGCGATGACAGATTCCATGACTTTGCTGATGATTGAGAGCAGGCTGATTGGTCTGTATTTGCAAGGATCTGCTTTTGCATCTTTTTGTGTAAAGCATTGTGTGTAATTTATTATTTGGTTACATATCGCTTGCATGCCATAACTGTATCGAGCCTGTAACCCAATGACATCATCAAACTCTTGGTATCTTCCTTTGAGATGCTTTTCCAAGCATTTACTGCAGCCATTTTCAGTTGTCGTTTGTTTTTGGGGGTTTCTGACCTTTGTCGTCTCTTCTGAAAGTGAAATGGATGCTCCATTGGATTTAAATCAGGAGATTGACTTGGCCAGTCTAAAACCTTCCACGTTTTCCCCTGATGACCTCCTTGGTTGTGTTAGCAGTGTGTTTTGGGTTATTGTCTTGCTGCATGGTGAAGTGTGCCGCACAAGGAGTTTGGAGGGATTTCCTTGTACATCGGCAGACAAAATGTTTCTATACATTTCCGAATTCATTCTGCTGCTGCCATCATTAGTTACATCATCAATAAAGTTGAATGAGCCAATTCCAGAGGCAGCCATGCAAGCCCAAACCATGATATGCAGTGATACAGCTTATGTGATACATGATATGCAAGCTCCATCATGCTTCACAGATGAGGTAGAATGCTTTGGATCATGTGCAGTTCCTTCCTTTTTCCACACGCTCCCCTTTCCATCACTTTGGTAAAGTTTTATCTTGGTCTCATCTGTCCATAAAACGTTGTTCCAGAACTCTCCTGGCGCACATTCTACTTCTTGGCAAATTCTAATCTGGCCTTTCTATTTTTGGTGCTGATGATAGGTTTGCATCTTGTGGTGTAGCCTTTGTAATTCTGCTGTAAAAGTCTTCTGCAAACGGTAGATTATGATACTTTCACCCCTGCACTCTAGGTTGTTGGTGATGTCACTGACAGTTGTTTTATGGTTTTTCTTCACAGCTCTGATTATTTTTCTGTCATCAACTTCAGTTGTTTTTCTTGACCGACCTGGCCGTTGTCTATTGTTAAGTAAACTAGTGGTTTATTTTCTTTCTTTTTCAAGATATTCCAAATTGTTGTATTTGCTCTGCCCAATTTTTGTGCTATGGTTCTAATTTAATTGTTCTATTATTTCAGCTTATATTATAAGGCTAACCCTCGCTCTAGCAGGGAAAATGGCCTTAAAATGCATGTTGTGTTGTTGTTGTTGTATTATTATTTCAGCTTTCACATTGCTTGCTTTTCTTTCATAGACAGTTTTCTGGTCTTCATGTTGGTTTATGCCTACTGACTCCAAAGGCAGACTCCCAGGGAAAAAGCAAAAGCAAAAGCTAAAACCAAGACTAGACATTCATAGCCCTTTTACGTGTGAACAATTAATGCAACAAGAAACACCTGAGCAACAAGAAACACCTGTCAGTCTTTGTTCCAATACTTGTGCTTTCCTAAAATGGGGTGACTAAAGATAAAAAGTGCTATCGTTCTACAATGGTAAACCATATATACATTAAAAATACCAAGAAATATAATCTGACCTGTACTTTTGCCTTGTATTCATCTTTTAATCTCAAATTCAAATTTCTTGAGTATATAGCAATAATTACAAATTTGACTTCACTGTTCTAATACTTATGGAGGGCACTGCATGTGAGTCTGCCTTTTGACTTGATCACTAGTTGGTCATGCTCTTGCATTTCCTCTTTTGTGATTATGGCTATATCTAATAGATATCTTCCTTTCTTCTCCGCAGGTCTTGCCACCTTAACTGCAGAACGTTGCCTGTGACTGCAAGTATAGATTTGATAGTGTTGAGAGAGATTACTGTGGTTTAGGCCTGAGTTTCAGAGTTTGACATTGATGCATTTAAAGCTCTCCACTATCAGGGTTTGAGAAAGAAAAACAAGAGTTTGCGTTTCAGTATGACAATGTTGTCTTGCATTTATCAGTATGACAATGTTGTCTTGCATCTATCAGTATGACAATGTTGTCTTGCAGTTTGCAGTTGGGGGACAGATTTTTGGATTTTTTTCTGCTGCGATGTTTTTCGTTCAGGCATATAGCGGGAGATAATTAGTGTTTGAACCCCGATAACATTGCACAACACATCAGTATTTATGAAGAAAAACGCAAGTGGAAAGGCTCAGGCGTTTGATAGAGTGAAGTGTAGTCTAAGGTTTTAAGGTATCGTTTAATGTTCAATAACAGCGTATAAAGATGCTGTCGTAATTACTGTGGCGACAAAGCATTTGGGGGTTTCACACAATTTGTAGAGTGAGGGAGAGGGGGATTACCGAAGGAGGAGAATCAGTGTTCAGGTTGGAGGCGGTGAGAGATTGGGCGGCGAATTCTTTCCAAGCTTTCCAAGAGGTGTTTGAACAACAAAGGAGGAGGGAACCGCTCACCCTGGCAGGGAATGAACGATGGGTTTTGAGGTGGGACGATTTGAAGGTGGCGTTGACGAAGAGCTCATCTGCCCCATTTGCAGTGGAGTTCTTGAGGATCCTTTACAGGTGACTAATGGGTTGGGGGGGACTAGTTTGTGTTTTGTAATCAGCCTTCGTTCTTTTTCACTGATAAGTTGTAAGACAGAGTGTAAACACGTCATGTTTATTGATTTTATTATTACGTCCACCACCAAAGGTGGATGGAGGATATGTTTTCACCCCTGTGGGTTTGGTTGTTTGCCTGTTTGCCTGTTTGCCTGTCTGTGAAGTTGTGGATGGATTTGGACGACATTTTGTGGAGAAATTGGTTGTGTGACAAGGACAAAATGCTTAGATTTTGGTGAATATCCGGATCTGGATCTGATTTTTTTTTAACTGGTTCATCATAATTCAGACATGGGGCAAAAAAGATATATAGAAGGATATCTCAAAAAGTTGTGGACGGATTTGGACGAAACTTGATGGACAGGTTGGGTGTGTGACGAGGACAAATCGATTCGATTTTGGTAAAGATCTGAATCTGGATACGAGAAGTTTTAAAGTTTTTAATTGATTTATTCACCATTGACTGATAGGGCCAAAAACTAAATATAGCACGATATTTCAAAAAGTTGTGGACGGATTATGACAAAACTTGATGAATGAGTTGGGTAGGTGACGAGAACAAGCCGATGAGATGTTGATTCAGGTCTGGACCCATATCCGACCTATCAGTGGGATAAAAAACGTAAGCTGTTCATCCTGGCGGAGGTTTGCACTCTACCGAGTGCTCTTCTAGTTTGCAAATGGGAATGCGTAAAAACAAGAGTAAAGATGGGCAGATGTGTTGAGGCTTCTTCACCTGGTATAATCATTGCGTAGTTCTCGACTCGTTCTATTTCCTCTGCTAAATAATTCCTTCATATGTTTTGGATAGGTACTGTGTCTGAAGTAGAGGATAGACTCTGTGGTTTTCTGTTTGCTACATGTTTCTTTGCAAGAAAAGGTACACTGTTGAAACAAGGATTTCATTCAATGCAAATGCTTTTACTGTCATGCCTTGTTTGAGATAATCATTGGAGCCAAGAAGCTACTAACATGTCGACAGCTGACAAACCTGTGGGCTGACAGGATGGCTCAGAGGTGGTGTAACTTGCCTTTGAGCTTTCTTGTCTGGATTGATTCCCAACCCAACTTTAAGCTGTCACTGGAGATTTGAAGGCAGGGCGTTCCATTGATGATTTGCCATCCCTCGGAGGGTTGTTAAGCTGGCTGTTCTCTCTGCTAGTATTCGCTCGAGGACGCTAAATATTCATGGTGTCTTTTACAAGAGTAGGCCATTGTGTGCAAGCACATTGACCAAATTCCACCTTCCTACCCTGACTCCTGCTGAGACGAGCAATGTCAAGCGATCCAGTGTATGTACAGTACTCTCTGCTTCGAGAATACTAAAACAGATCCAATGCTCTGGAAAGATGATGGACATTTGGTTGTTGTTTCGAATCTTGTGTTTTGACACTTTTAGTTGGAAAAAAAGAATTGTTTCTGAGGTTCTTGTTCAAAAGCTGTCAAGCTGGCAATAGTTGGACAGCAAGTTGATTTGTATCATGTTTGCTTGTTGTAATGAAGAATTCATTTGTTAATGAAAGTCTCCATAATTTGGCCTCCACTAACCTGCTACAGTGATCTGGTCTGGTTGTACTCTTGCTAATTGCATATAAAGGCACCCAGGAAGTGTTGCACTGCATGTATTTAAACGAGAAAAAGCGTTGTTGCAAGATGCTTCATGCTTGTGTCACGAAAGTGTTTCCTATTCCATTTGGTTGTCTGGTGATGCTGGCTTACCTATGGTCTCAATATCCAACTTTATTGGGTGTTTAGAAAATTCAATTTTCTTCTTCAATTCTGGGAGTGTGCGTGCGTGTGCGCGTGCACAAGTGGGCCATCCCATGAAGAACGGTTATTTATATTTCAGTAAAGCATCAAGAAGATTGTTGTTAGTGAAGATTAATTCACAAATTCATGTTTTATTTGAACCTACTCATGATTATCCAACATGCTGTAGATCTAGCCATGTGTGAAGTGGGCACTAGGGTTCAAGGTCTAGACTGGCCAAACGTGCATGTGCAGTCCGAGCTCCACCCCTATCCTGGCTGTGGTAGTGACGCACCTCTGTCCAGGCCATTGTGAGATGAGAGGTGGGCATATGATACCGAGGTTGCTGAAGTTGCCTTATTTCATGTATTAATGTCAATTTGATTAAGAATTGAAAGTTTTTATTGATAATGATGATAATGTGGTACAGTAAATTACGGGGAGATTGGCCCATGGGTTTGAAAACATATAAGGAGCAAACAAACAAAACTGACTTGTGTGTATGTATGTAATAGAAAAAGTACCCGTTGCTTTGCTGACGGATATAATCCAAAGATAACGTGTACTTCACAAACATCCTGCTCTATTCACTCTATAATTTGCACGAGGTCATCTCCCATCTGCTTGGAAGCCAGCTAACATCACCTTCATCAACGATCCTTGCTGCTGATATATATATATATATATATATATATATATATATATATATATAACTGTGAGAAATAGTAGAAACTCCACAGTACGAGCAGGGCGTCTCATTTGCATTGAATAAATAATCGGGAGATTGAATAAGACGCGGACGTAGCTTCAGGGCTTCGATCTTTAATTCGACAAGCTTTCGACCAACAAAGGTCTTCTTCTGAGTCTACAAAAACAGCAGGCATGTATATCAGTCAAGTGTGTATGGTGATGTGTGTGAGATGTGTGATGTGAGTAAAAAATTGCATACAGAAGGGAGAGCCACGCCAAAGTTCACTCACCGGCCCCAAGTTCAACGGAAGTGAAGCGCAGCTTACAGTTACGGTTTGCGTTACATTTCCGGTGCACGTGTATATACAAATATAGGGATACATACATACATAAACATACAAGCATATATTCATATGCCATTTATATTCATATAATATATTTATATATTTATATAAATGACATACAAAGGTAGAATGAATGAATGGGTGAATGAATGAATGAATGAATGAATGAATGAATGAATGAATGGGTTACGGTTAACAATTTGATTGGGTTGATGTAGGAACATGCTTTAATCATCAAAATTTATGCCATGAGGGATTTTTGTCCGAAGTTTATGTATCCAAAAGGACTCACGTTTCAGAATCGTGGTGTGTGATCGATTTGTGATTGATTCAATGGCAGAGATCTGAATGTCATTTATAGAGTGATCCGGTTGATTGAAGTGTATCGTGTAAGGTAGAGATTTGCCCTGACTGGTGTGGAAGTTATTGATTTCTGACCGGGTGTTATTAAATCGTGTGTAGAGTGTATTCTCAGTTTTTCCAACATATTGTTTGTTGCACTTTTGGCAAGTGATTAGGTATATGACCCATGTAGATTTGCAGTTCATATAGGAGGTGATGGGGAATTTTTGTCCAGTGCTAGAACTACAAAATTTGTTTCCTTCTAGTAAATGCTTGTGAATAATACATTTTTTTGCTGTGCATTTATAGAAGCCAGGGATCCTAGTTTCTTTGTTGTGGGGCTGTGGGTGCTTTGCTTTTACCAAGAGGTCCCTGAGTGTCCGACCACGTCGAAATGATGTCAGTGGAGGTTGAGGAAATGTGGTGCCGAGTGTTTCTGATTGATGGAGGAGAGGAAGGGCCTTATTCAGAATACTTGGCAATTGGGATGAGGTAGCAGAGTAGGTGGTTACCAGTGGGACACGGTTAGTTGCAGGTTTGGGTTTGTAAGTCAGAAGGTCTGCTCTCGGTATGCGTTTTGCTCGGGTTATTGCTTCTTTCACAGAGTGAGGGTCATAGTTTCTTGCAATGAAGTGTGTTTCTAATTGGCAGAGAGAAGTTTCTTCTGCCATTTTTGTTGAGCAAATGCGTCTTACTCTGAGTGCTTGACTGTATGGTATGCTTGCAATTGTATGTTTAGGATGAGATGAAGAAGGGAGAAGGTAAGAGTGAGTGTCTGTTGGTTTGGTGTATAGTTCTGTTTCGAGTCTGTTATTTTGAAGCGTGAGTGATGTGTCTAGAAAGTGAACTTCGGACTGTGAGCTGTCGAATGTGAACTTGATGGTCGGATGAATCAAATTTAATTCATTTTGGAATTGGGTGAGACTACGGGGGGATTTTGACCAGATGAACTGGATGTCATCAATATAACGTACCCAGGATTTTTCCAAGATTCCGTGATGAGGTTGTGCATTGATCTTGGCCTCTATCATTCCCATGAAGATGTTAGCGTACGATGGTGCAACAGGGGTACCCATAGCGGTACCTTGAGTTTGAATGTAATGTCGTCCGTTGAATTGGAAATTATTCAGTTTGAGTGTCAGTTCTAATAGGCGCATAAGGTCTTGAGTAGGTGGTATTGGGACTTGTCGTGTATCGAGGGCTTTGCGGCATGCAGACAGGCCTTCTGAATGTGGAATATTAGTGTAGAGGGATGTAACATCTGCTGTGACCAAAATGGTTTGGGAGTTGAAAGGTGAGTATATTCTGTTCAATCCTTGGATGTGGGTCAGAAAACTGGTTGTGTCCTTGAGGTATGAGGAGAGCTTCAACACGAGAGGACGTAAATGACAGTCAACAAATTTTGATATTATTGCAAATATTGCAAACAATAACCAGGTAACTCCAACCACCACTCCCAACCACTTCTCTCCAACCACTTCTGACCAACCACTACAACCACTTCCAACCACCTCTCCACCACTTCAACCACTCCATCTCCAACCACTCCAACCACTTCCAACCACTTCTCAAACCACTTCTGACCAACTTCAGCATAAACACAAAAATCGACATTATCGTAAAAAACAATACACAAACCGCAGACATCATTACATTCAGAACCGTTCCTCCATGGAAATGAACACAGCTGAGGTTGAAAATAGTCAAACCAACAACAATAGAACTTCTACTGCAACCAAACTTGTAGATCTACCTAAACTCGGGATCATCAATCTTTCCAATCATTCCCTCAGTGAGGCGGAAATAAACCTGCTCTCTAAGGGTTTAAAATTTTGCCCAATCGCTCCACAAATAGACCAATTACAATTGAAAGAAGATTTAAAAGATTTCTGTAGGCGAATGACATTAAAGGCACACTTTGCTAAAGTACACCCAGCACCATCAACGCCACAACAAACACCAACAACCACGCATACAATCACATACACCGATACTAATACACCACAACTCACTTTACCTAAACCAAAAAGCACCTGGACACCACGTGTTGACAATCCATATCTACATGTCTATATGGAACAAGTGAGCAATGAAATTGAAAAGGTGGCACAAAAATATAATTCTTCCAGACATAAGGACAATCTTACAAAGGCAGAGCGACGAGCACTTCACAATCTCCAAAATAATGAAAAGATAGTCATAAAGCCAGCAGATAAAGGTACTGCCATTGTCATTATGTCGACTGCCGATTACGTTGCAGAAGGTAATCGTCAACTACATAGTGATACTTACAAAGGGCTCCCATCCGACCCTACCCTTCTACATCTTGAAGAGGTTAAACAGGTAGTAGATTCTATTCAGGTGGATAAAACCATCAAATCTCGCTTGGTTCCGAAAGATCCTCATTGCCCTAACCTTTATTTTCTCCCTAAAGTACACAAGGTAAACAATCCAGGTAGACCAATCATATCTGGCTGCACATGTCCAACTGTTCTAATATCAAAATTTGTTGACTGTCATTTACGTCCTCTCGTGTTGAAGCTCTCCTCATACCTCAAGGACACAACCAGTTTTCTGACCCACATCCAAGGATTGAACAGAATATACTCACCTTTCAACTCCCAAACCATTTTGGTCACAGCAGATGTTACATCCCTCTACACTAATATTCCACATTCAGAAGGCCTGTCTGCATGCCGCAAAGCCCTCGATACACGACAAGTCCCAATACCACCTACTCAAGACCTTATGCGCCTATTAGAACTGACACTCAAACTGAATAATTTCCAATTCAACGGACGACATTACATTCAAACTCAAGGTACCGCTATGGGTACCCCTGTTGCACCATCGTACGCTAACATCTTCATGGGAATGATAGAGGCCAAGATCAATGCACAACCTCATCATGGAATCTTGGAAAAATCCTGGGTACGTTATATTGATGACATCCAGTTCATCTGGTCAAAATCCCCCCGTAGTCTCACCCAATTCCAAAATGAATTAAATTTGATTCATCCGACCATCAAGTTCACATTCGACAGCTCACAGTCCGAAGTTCACTTTCTAGACACATCACTCACGCTTCAAAATAACAGACTCGAAACAGAACTATACACCAAACCAACAGACACTCACTCTTACCTTCTCCCTTCTTCATCTCATCCTAAACATACAATTGCAAGCATACCATACAGTCAAGCACTCAGAGTAAGACGCATTTGCTCAACAAAAATGGCAGAAGAAACTTCTCTCTGCCAATTAGAAACACACTTCATTGCAAGAAACTATGACCCTCACTCTGTGAAAGAAGCAATAACCCGAGCAAAACGCATACCGAGAGCAGACCTTCTGACTTACAAACCCAAACCTGCAACTAACCGTGTCCCACTGGTAACCACCTACTCTGCTACCTCATCCCAATTGCCAAGTATTCTGAATAAGGCCCTTCCTCTCCTCCATCAATCAGAAACACTCGGCACCACATTTCCTCAACCTCCACTGACATCATTTCGACGTGGTCGGACACTCAGGGACCTCTTGGTAAAAGCAAAGCACCCACAGCCCCACAACAAAGAAACTAGGATCCCTGGCTTCTATAAATGCACAGCAAAAAAATGTATTATTCACAAGCATTTACTAGAAGGAAACAAATTTTGTAGTTCTAGCACTGGACAAAAATTCCCCATCACCTCCTATATGAACTGCAAATCTACATGGGTCATATACCTAATCACTTGCCAAAAGTGCAACAAACAATATGTTGGAAAAACTGAGAATACACTCTACACACGATTTAATAACACCCGGTCAGAAATCAATAACTTCCACACCAGTCAGGGCAAATCTCTACCTTACACGATACACTTCAATCAACCGGATCACTCTATAAATGACATTCAGATCTCTGCCATTGAATCAATCACAAATCGATCACACACCACGATTCTGAAACGTGAGTCCTTTTGGATACATAAACTTCGGACAAAAATCCCTCATGGCATAAATTTTGATGATTAAAGCATGTTCCTACATCAACCCAATCAAATTGTTAACCGTAACCCATTCATTCATTCATTCATTCATTCATTCATTCATTCATTCACCCATTCATTCATTCTACCTTTGTATGTCATTTATATAAATATATAAATATATTATATGAATATAAATGGCATATGAATATATGCTTGTATGTTTATGTATGTATGTATCCCTATATTTGTATATACACGTGCACCGGAAATGTAACGCAAACCGTAACTGTAAGCTGCGCTTCACTTCCGTTGAACTTGGGGCCGGTGAGTGAACTTTGGCGTGGCTCTCCCTTCTGTATGCAATTTTTTACTCACATCACACATCTCACACACATCACCATACACACTTGACTGATATACATGCCTGCTGTTTTTGTAGACTCAGAAGAAGACCTTTGTTGGTCGAAAGCTTGTCGAATTAAAGATCGAAGCCCTGAAGCTACGTCCGCGTCTTATTCAATCTCCCGATTATATATATATATATATATATATATATTTATATATATATATATATATATATATATATATATGCATTTACAGTCGTGGCCAAAAATATTGGCACTCTTGCACTTTTTTCAAATAATGAATCATTTCTTCCAGAAAATTGTTGAAATAAAAAAACATTTTGGTATCCACATATGTATTTCTTTGGTTTGCAGTGGAACAAATCAAAAAAGCTGATAACAATTACTAAATCTTAACTTATTCCACACAGAAATCCTAAAATGGCCCGGACAAAAAAAATTGGCACCATTTAGAAGTTGTGAGAAATAATTAGATTTCAAGCAGGTGATTCTCCTTTACTTTGGAATTGAACTCACCGAGGGTGAGTTGCAGGTGCCTGCAATATAAAATTACTCATTCAACCAGTTTGATTAGAGAAAGGAATCTTTCTGCTGTTTTGGGTTACTGTGTGTACTGCAATGAGTATGGAGAAAAGAAAGAAAACTCGAGAATTGTCTGAGGAGGTCAGACACAAGATTGTTGCCAAGCATGGACAATCTCAAGGCTACAAGTCCATCTCCAGATACCTTGATGTTCTTGTGTCCACTGTATGGAACGTTATCAGGAAGTTTAAGGCCTATGGCACTGTAGCCAACCTCCCTGGACATGGCCGTAAGAGAAAACTTGATCAAAGATAGCAGCGAAGGATTGCTTGAATGGTTGAGAAAGCACCTCGATCAACTGCCAAACAGATTCAAGCTGACCTTCGGACACAACCTACGACAGTTTCAACTCGCACCATCCGTCGCCAACTCGATGAAAGGGGTTCTATGGTAGGAGATACACTGCTGAGAGAGAGACGTAAGGAAACCAAAGAGAGAAACCAAAGGCTGCTATAAAGTGTGTATTGGGAGTTTGGGCAGGCATTGATACTACCATGAAAAACGGGTTATCTGCTATATATACATATACTTGTACATATACATATACATATACATATACATATACATATAATAATAATAATAATAATGCATTTATTTTATATAGCGCTTTTCAGGAAGCCCAAAGAGGCTTTGACAGAGTGCAAAACATAATGCATAGCAAAACATAAAAACAATTGCAAAAAAAGAAGAATCAATAGGGAAATATTCAAAGCACAAAGGAGGGAGAAGGAGAGGAGATAGTCAGGGGTTAGATGCTGTGGGTTAAATGTTGAATGCAGTGTTGAACAGGTGGGTCTTGAGTGATGTTTTGAATGTGGTGAGTGAGGAGGAGTCTCTGATGGTGTGAGGTAGCGAGTTCCAGAGGGTGGGAGCAGCGATGGAGAAGGCCCTGTCCCCCCAGGATCTAAATTTGGTCCGGATGGGGGGGGGGTCAGGAGGTTGGTACCAGCAGAGCGGAGGTTGCGGGTGGGAGTGTGTCTGGAGAGGAGGTCAGCCAGGTAGGATGGGGCCAGGTTATGGAGGGCTTTGTAGGTCAAGAGGAGGATTTTGTACTGGATTCTCTGGGAGATGGGGAGCCAGTGAAGCTTGTAAAGGACGGGGGTGATGTGGTCACGGGTCCGGGAATGGGTGAGTAGACGGGCAGCGGAGTTCTGAATGTATTGGAGTTTATTGGTGATTGTTGAGGGTGAACCATAAAGGAGGCTATTGCAGTAGTCCAGACGGGAAGTGATGAAGGCGTGGATGAGGGTTTCTGCAGCCACGGAGGAGAGGGATGGACGGAGACGGGCGATGTTTTTCAGGTGAAAGAAGGCTGTCTTTGTGATCTGTTTAGTGTATTTGTCGAAGGAGAGGGTTTGGTCAAAGATGATGCCAAGATTCCGGATGTGAGGGGAGGTGGATACTGGGAAACCGTCGATGTTGAGGGCAAAGTTATGGGTGGACTTGGTGAGCGTTTTTGGGCCAATGATGATTATTTCAGATTTATCACAGTTAAGTTTGAGGAAGTTGATTTGAAGCCAGGATTTTATTTCAGTGATGCAGTTTGTCAGGATAGAGTGGGTGGCGGTGGAGATGGACTTGGTGGAGATGAAAAGCTGGATGTCATCGGCGAAGCAGTGGAATTGGAGACCATGACGGCGGATTAAGTGACCGAGGGGGGACAGGTAAAGGATGAAGAGGAGGGGGCCAAGAACTGAACCTTGGGGGAGGGGAGCAGTAGGGGATTTGCAGTTATTGATGGAGATGAACTGACGTCTGTCAGAGAGGTATGATTTAATCCAAGAGAGGGCAGTGCCGGTAATGTTAAAGGTGGTTTCAAGTCGGGTGAGGAGGATGGTGTGATCGATGGTGTCAAAGGCGGCGCTGAGGTCGAGGAGGATGAGAATGTTGAGGTTGCCAGCGTCAGAGGAGAGGAGAAGGTCGTTGGTGATTTTGAGGAGAGCAGTTTCAGTACTGTGGTTGGAGCGGAATCCGTATTGGAATGTTTCATACAGGTTATTGGCAGAGAGGTGATGTTTGAGTTGAGTGGCTACAGCGCGTTCCAAAACCTTTGACAGAAAGGGTAGGTTGGAGATGGGTCTGAAGTTATTTAGGGTGTCAGGGTTTAGTCCAGGTTTTTTCAGAATGGGGGTAACAGCAGCAATTTTGAGGGATGGTGGGACGATGCCTGTAGACAGGGAGGAGTTTATTGTTGCAATGATAAGTGGAGAGAGAGCAGGAAGGGAGGCCTTGACAAAGCTGGAGGGGATGGGGTCAAGAGTGCAGGTGGCAGTTTTCATTCCGATGAGGAGTTCAGAGAGGTCAGTAGGGGAGACTGGGGAGAATTGAGACAGGGGATGGCAGGATAAGGGGGGGCAGGTGGTTTGAGGGGGAGCGGGTGCGGCGGTGGTCAAGCTGTTGTAGATGTTTTCAATTTTGCGTTGGAAGAATGAAAGGAAGGAGATGCAGTTGTCTATTGTGAATGACTGGGTGGTGGTTTTCAGGGGGCTGAGGAGTTTGTTTATTGTAGAGAAGAGTGCTTTTGGGTTTCCGGAGCCAGAGTGGATAATTTGAGAGTAGTAGGCGGAGCGGGCGCGGGAGAGGGCATCTTTATAGTGTTGTATGTGGTCCTTGTAGGCCTGGGAGTGAACTGTGAGACCTGTTTTATTGCGGAGTCTTTCAAGTTGGCGAGCACGAGTTTTCATCAGGCGGAGTTCAGGGGTAAACCAGGGAGCAGAATGGGTGAAAGAAACTGTTTTGGTTTTTATAGGCGCAAGTTGGTCAAGGCAGGAGGAGAGACTGTGGTTGTAGTAGTCAGTGAGGTCAGAAGGGGTGTGGAGGTCAACGAAGGGAGAAGTGGACATTTTTTCAGAGAGGGTCGATGAGAATGAGGTAGGTGAAAGAGCGTTTAGCTTACGGAAGTTGATAGTGCGATAATGCCTTGGTGCTGGGGTGGGGATGTTGATGGTCAGAGTGATGGCTAGGTGGTCAGAGAGAGTGAGGTCGGAGCCAGAGAGATGGTGCAAAATTAGTCCAGTAGAGCAGACAAGGTCCAAAATGTGACCACGGTTATGGGTAGGAAAGTTGACATGTTGAGTGAGGTTAAAGCAGGTGAGTAAATCAGTGAAGTCAGTGGTTAGCGTGGAGTCAGTGGAGTCCATGTGGATATTGAAATCACCAAGGAGGAGGATTGAGGGGGAGAGGGAACATAGCTGGGTCAGAAAGTAGGAGAAGTCAGACAGGAATGATGGGTGTGGTTTGGGAGGGCGGTAGACAACAGCCATGACTGACTGTGTGTGACCAGAGAGTTTAAAAGCCAGGTGTTCAAATGATGGAGCAGATGAGATGGAGATGAGGTTGGTCTTGATGTCTTGTCGGTGAATAACGGCAATTCCACCACCTCGGCCCTCCGAGCGTGGTTTATTGATGTAAGATTTTACCTTTTTTTCCCCCCGTGAGCCCGTTACGTTTGTGCACGCATTCGGACATGACGTGTGCGTGCGTACGTGCCGTGTGCGTACCTTGCGTCTACGTCGTCACGTTTTCTTCGCTCGTCGTTGCTGTGATGGTTTTGTCGCGGACTTAACAACGCGTCGCATGTGCGTTATTCTATTCTCGGCTATTTTAACGTGCATCAAAGGCGAAGCATGCCGAGGGGGAGGGAGGTAAAATGTTTTGCAACACCCCTTAAATATACACACGAAAAATCTGCCATGCTATTTAAAAAAAAAAACGTGATTCTGATATTCTGCACTCATTTTATCTACCTTCACGATGCATAAACATCCTGTACTAGTGATGCTGGGAAAAGTAAGTGGGTCATTTTGCCTCATGAAGCAGTGTTTTTCCAGAGGTCCGCTTTGGATGGTTTTGCCATTGTTTAATTTGGCATTCTCATTAACCTGCACAGCTGTTCTGGTAATGGTGACAGAATTGGGCCCATCTTTAGATGCATGGTTTTACCTGCAATGTTGCAGGTCTACAAGAGCTCCACATGGTAGCTGTTGTTGTTCTCATTGGGGGTCGATTTTTTTAATTTTTAAATTTATTTATTTATATATGTGTACCC
>NC_136261.1:235141596-235146596 GCF_964187855.1 Myxine glutinosa | reverse complement strand
AAACATACAGCCGGTAGGGAGCATTATTTACAAGACTATGCTGCTATTTACACTACGATCCAGGACCTGTTTTTGGAGGAACACATGCAGATGTTATGCATAGAGAGAGCGCGCTTGCCAACATCGATACACCAACCCACGAGTGCTCTGTGGCCGACGGCCTTTAATAACGTGCAGAGCACCCTTCCCGAGCATCAACAGCACCACCCCACCACCAATCGGTGCAGTCACCATTGTTCAATGATTAAAAATAAATGCGACAACCCCTAACCCTGCAAGTGTCTCTTGCTCTTCTTGTGGTGCACTTGGTGTCAACTAAAAGTGGTTCACCTGTATGGCATAGGTGCCACGTTGACCCATAGGTCCATCCCCGGGTGGTGCTTGGCCGCAAACGAACTGCGGTCCATTGTGGGTGGCCACAAACATTGCGGTCCATATGGTGTATCGATCCCGGCAGCAAACAGCGAAAGTGCAGGCCCACAACTGCGCAGCCAGCACCTCTCTCTCCTCTCTCTCTACCCCAAAGCCAGATCCTCGGAGGTGGGAGACAAAATAAGCAGACAAGTGAGTAAGGTGGTAAGGGCGCAAAAGTGCACGCAATGTAAGGTGATGCACACTGGGGGCACATGGGAACCAGGTGAGACAGGTACGTTCCTATCGTACGCCCCCCCCCACCAGGTAACCTACATGGCCCCTCCCTTACCCCTTACTGTATCCACACAACACAACACTACCCATAAACATCTACTTTACAAATCAACAAACATCCCTACTGTCTTCCCCGTTCCTCCCATATACCAAATTCGTCTTCTCTCCCTCCTAACCAATCAAATTTGCCATTTTCAACTCTCATCAAAATTTGCCATCTCCAACTCAACATCAAAATTTGCCATCACCAATTCATCATCAGTCCCTCCTAGGGAGGGAGAGATGGAATCACCCCAATGTCTCATCCACGTCGTGATGCGTCTCACAAATCCTCACAGCAATCTCATTTCCTGCACAAAACAAAGAAAACACAGGTGTGGAGTCATCATCATCACCACAGGTAAGTGGCTGCGTATGGTGCGACAGGTTCATCACTCCTAACTATCTCCTAAATGACTTTAACAACTTTACACTACCCGGGGTCTTCCTCCGGCCAAACCATTGGCCCTCTTACACTATGGGTTCTAAAAACCAATTCCCATTGGCCAAACTGTGGTGCTCTTCAATTTGGGGTCTCACTCCCCCGATTCATCTCCCGGTGCCCTCGTACAATTTCTGGGCTGCGACGTGTACCTCTCCCAGTGGGTCTACCCACCTGCACACCTCCACCACTGCAGTTGCCTCCGAGCTTACCTGCTCCTTACCCTAACCTAACTACCAGGGGAAGGCCCTCTGGCTCTCTCCCCACTCCGTGCCCTCTCTGGCACTGGGCTGCCCGATCCACACCCGGGATCCTCAGGCACCCACTCACAACTACCGGCTCCCAGAGCCCACCTGCGGCCTCACCTGGCCGACATCCTCACAGTGGTGGAGTGCCCAACCAACTACACACACTAACAGGCTACACGCCCAGCCATTTCCACAACACTAATGCACCCATTCACAACACCATTCTGCAACCGCACCACAAATGCCAATATCCAACCACAATTTACCTGCACCCTCTACCTAACACTTACACTACCCGCCCCGGGTGCTCGTGAAAGGGGTCCACTCTTCCCCCATCCACACCTTCGCACCATGCACACCACTCCGTACCACTCACTCCAACTCTCTCCACACACCTGTACCTGCACACCTGTGCTCTCACACCTGGTGCCACCTGCACCCTTCTCTCCCCAAGCGCATTCGCGCTGATCCACACACTCACTACTCACACACTGCTCCACACACCTGTCCAGTTGCACACCTGTGCAATCACACCTGTTCAATTCTCACAAACACGGCATCATCTCAGCTAACTACTCCCTTCTGAAACTTGCGCTTCCCAGTCGTCCCTTTAAACTATTGCGCTCCCTCGTCATTATCATCCACACTAATCTACCTGCGTCCCCACTACAGGTATCAGTCACTAACTAATCTTAACGTTACCTAATGTCAATCTTCGCTAGATCCCTACACACCATATCCTAACCCACCCGGGCTAGTTTTCACTGCCATACACCCCATAATCTAGTGCTCCTTTGCCCCCCTTGGGCAGGGTGGCAGGGATGCCATCCCACCACATCGGGGGTCTCTCACTACCAATTTTGCACATCAAATTTCAACAAATCAAAAATTTGCCAATCACTACCCATCATCTGCCAATCACTACTGCCAATCCCTTGCCAATCATCAAATTTTGTTTTTCTCTAATTTTGGGTCCAAAACACTAACCACATCACCCAGTCGACTCACTAATACCTCTCGGTGCGCCAATCCCTGTCCAAAGCCCGGCTTCGTAAAGCCAAGCAATGGATGCTGGTTGTTTTGTGCCAGCGGCTGGATGCGTCCGGCACTCGGTGCAGGGACGGGGGCTTACCCGGGCCGAGATCCCACGCATCACCTCGGCGTGGAGCCATCCAATGTCCCGATCTAGACCTGCCGGCACGTCTCACCAAAAAGTGGTCGCCATGACGACCCTTTCTATCGGGCTGCCAGCTCCGCCTAGTGGAGCACGGACGCGGCCGTTCAAAGCGAGGCCCAGCACGCACCGAGGGCCCGATTCGGCTATAAGTCGTTCTACACTCTACCCCGTCTAACGTCGATGCTTCACCTGGACGCTTACACCCCGCAGCCCGTTCCTTGCTCACACCTCCAGCCGTGCCCATGCTCCTCGTACCTTTCCTTACACACCCAGGTACCCTCATTCCACTCACAGCCTTGGTCACACACCTGACCACCGAACACTTTGGCACACATTCGTTGCTCGCACACCTCACCAAAACACCTCTTCGCGCCCCCTCCTCGGTCACCTCCTCTGTGACAATCACAGGTGTGCCCTCATTCGCACACCCACTCACGTGCCTCACCACCAACTCCAGCGTGCATTCCCACTCACGCTCTACCATTCCAGGTGTGCATCCTTCCATCCCAGGTGTACATCCTCGTTCACCTGTCACAACTAACTCACGCTCCATGTCACTCCCACTACTTTCACCTCCACTCTTGACCACGCACTCACCCTTACTCTTGACAGCACACTCTTTCCCCATGCACCTGTCCGTCACACACCTTTCTCGCGCACACTCTCCCGTCACACCCTCTGTAACACTCACCACACCACGCTTCCATGTGCTCCCTCGCACACGCGCTACGACCGACTCACTCTCGCCAGTACCCTCACTACTCCTTGGCACGCACTTTTTCCTCACACACCCCAGAGTCGGACTTCCTCGCACACCTCCTTTTTCGCACACCAGACCTGTCGCACACTTCACCAACGGCCTCTCACGAACACCCGGGTCTATCTCGACCCCCAAGCCTCTTAAATCACCTGGCGCATCATACGCACGACCATATTGGTCACCACTTACACCGGGTCCTCTTCCTCTTCGCTTCTCCTCCATCACCTGCGAATCCCTCATCCGGTTAATGAGCACATCATCACGATCCAAACACAGACTTTGGACCAATTCTTTTATCTCCTCTTTTATTTCTTTCTTATCCCCTCTCCGTCGCTTCTTAATTTCGCTCATCCCTTCTTCCACTTCTTCTAATTTGTGCTTCACCTCTTTTATTCCCCGGTACGTCTCCTCAAGCTCGTCCTCCAAGGCTACCTTGACCGTTTCCATGTGCGTCCTCACCTGCCGGTCCTTCGTCTCCATTACCTCTATCACCTCGTCCAACCTCGTTGTCAGTCCCTCACGTACCATCTGACATTCCCTCTTTGTCGCTATCAAGTCGTTTTTAATTTCTTTTTGTGTCGCCTTTAAACCTCCTAATACCGCAGTGTTCCTTTGAACCTGCTCCACTAACTCCGTCTGTCCCACCGTCAGCTGCTCCACCTCCTGCGTCAGGTCCTCTATGCCCCCTTGTAACTTTACAGTCCCCTTTCTCACCTCCTTCTCCATGTGCTCCTTACAGTGCCTCACCTCCTCGCGCACTCCTCCGACCTCCTCACTCACTCCTCTTCTGATCTCTTCTCCCATCACTTGCATCTCCTGCCCAGATGCCACCCTCATCTGCTCCATTTCCTCCCTGTGAGCATCCAGTTTGGCTTCTACCCCCATTCTGACCCCCTCTATCTGCTGCCCCATTTGGTTAACTTCCCTTTCCGCTTGGTCCCTCATGTCCCTCAATTTGCCTTCCATGGTGTTTTCTAACCCCTCTAAATTTTTGTCTACCTTCTCACCAGTACCCCTCGCTTCGTCCCTCATTACCCCCATCTGGCTTCCCATTACCCCCAATCGCTCACTCCGAGCATCCATCCGGTTCCCCATTTCCTTCATTTGGCCCTCCAATCGCTCACTCCGAGCCCTCATCCGGTTCCCCATTACCTTCATTTGCTCACAATGAGCATCCATCAGATTCCCCATTCTGTTTTCCCTTTCTTCATTATACTGGACCACAAGGGCCGTCATTTGTATACAAAACGAGTTCCAATCCATCGGGGGCGCTGCCACGGTTGCCGGCGCGGTGATCAGCGAGGCGCCATTTTGCGCGCCCGCTTCTTCGTGCGTGACGGCGCTATTTTGCGAACCTGCCGCCCTCACTGCTTCGCTCTCCTCCTGTCCCTCATTTTGGTCCTGGATCGACCCTACCTCACTCTCCCCTACCGGACCCCAGCTGTCTTGATCCGCCATAGCGCGACTTTCAAAATTCGGGTTTTTTTTTTTTTTTTTTTTGTAAAACACAATCAAATTTCGCTGTTATAATTTCGAGCGCGTAAACGCGCTCCGGGTCCAATCTCACTCCTCGACACCAATTGTTATCGTACTAACACAATTGGTGTCCAAAATTTGGGCTAAATAAATTTAGTCCCAGGTTCGAATCCCATCTCCTGACTACCAATTGTTACAGACACGACTTTG